>NC_071349.1:8330000-8542500 GCF_027744825.2 Synchiropus splendidus
AGTAAATCGGCCATTCTGAGCGCTACACTGCAGTAGCAGTATGAATACTTGGAGTAAAGCAGACCTCAGACCAAGATGAGGTTTGTTCTAGTGAGGAGGCACTAGGGGGCTGCAGCCGTGAGTGTGGGATGGGACTCTCATCATGACTCGGGGGTCCCAGGTCTCAGGTAGAGCCATGCTTCTGCACCGTCACCCAGTGAAGCAGCAGAGAGTGCAGCCTGTCGCAGCGCATGTCCTGCCAGCCAGGGTCACGCCGACGACAGCCATCCACCACGTCATGCCGTCTCCATGGCAACCGAGCGGGGCTCAGCGAGCTGACGTGGAAAGGGTTAAGAAAGAGGAGGGTGAGGAGGAGTGTGAATTCTGCATGGTGAAGCTGATGTGTGGACGCGCACACACAAGGGTGACTCGCCGACGCTCCTCCAAATGCTGATTCTTTCCACCAGGCTTCACATGGTTCCTTCAAACAGCGGTTGCTGAGATGATAGTGACGGCTGGAGCTGAGAGACGCCTGCAGTGACCAACCACAGATGAACGGTTGAGATGGAAAGATGGAAACGTATTCACCAAAACAATGATTCCATTCATGACTCGGAAGTGAGTTCAACATGGCCGACGTGGGTCCACATGCTACGTGTAGGTTTTTGGTCCACTTGACTAGTCTGCAACAGGGAGTTTCCCTTGGTGCCAGCTTTGTTTCATCATGTTGTGCATCATCACACTCAGAAACAAGTCTTCAACACAAGTCTCTCATCTCTACTCCTCCAGAGACGCCACTGTATCTGCATCTGTTTAGTTTACTTGTGTAATGATGCCATTAATCTTAAGAGTTATTCCACATGAAACAGTTTTGTGTTCTGCTTTCTCTCAATTCAAACTGACAGCTGTATATATATTGGACAAAATAATGGAAACACCTTAAAGCTTTTTTAGGTTTAAGGTGTTTTCATTATGTAATTAATACAACAAAAAATATATATTATATATAATATATATATATTTTGATGACTGAACCTTTGTAAGTGCAGGAGTTCCTGGTCCACTGATCACACTGATGCAAAAGACACGTGGCAGAAGGATGATAACAACAACAACAAACATGGAGGAATCCCTGAACAAAAGCAAACAAAAGTGTCTGTTTGCTTTTGTTCAGGGATGTTTTTTCGCTACACAATGGCCAGGGTTTCCACTACTCTGAATGTACTTCAAATTCTTATAAAATTGAAATTCTTGTACAAATACTTTCAAGACATTAAAAGAGCTTTAGTTTAAATAAGGTGATATAAAAACTTGAATGTAGCCACCATCGTGATTTATTGTGCTGTTGTCAAAGTGATGCAAAATAAAAAATATTTTGTTGTTTAAATGTATGTATGAGTCCATCATTTGATTCAGTAACATAGTGGATTCTTGTGGCAAATATTCTTATACTATTAAACTTGCAGTTTAATGTGCTTGTTATGGTGCAATATTTTTAACATTTAATAGGAGCAAAAATCATTTTCCTGATCTGAATTACACATAATTTCCAGAGACAGAGAAATAAACCCTTGAACCAAAAGACCTTGAGTTACGTATGGAAAATAAAGGCCCTTTGTCCGAGTGGCCACGCGCCCAGAAGGCAGCGGTAGATGGTGATAAAAAAAAAAAAACCAGTGTGATGAAGAAAGTGAAAAAAGCAGACTGAAGCAGAATCGTCATTTTTATTAGGAAAATCATTTTGCAGATAAGATTATTATAATCATCATCATGATCTCTATATATATATATATTCCGAGGATGCATTAGCACAGTATATCTTATAGGAAGACTATTGCTAGAATAAATATCTATACATCGTTTTAAAAAAAAGATTTCAGACAGAAGAAAAAAAACGCTTTACAAAACAAAGTGCTGAAAGAAATCCGCCGGTTGCAAACAGAGAATCAGTCAATGCTGCGATATATGGAATGGGTTCTGAAAGAAATACAGAGATGATTCACAGTTTGTGTCCTTGTTCTCATGCTGGCTGGAACACCGATGGGGACCATGCAGGAATGGCGGGCTACGGAACCACAGAGTCCAGACACTCTGGCGTCACGCCCCGAATCAGCGATCAGGGGACTAGAGAGGATCTTGTTTTTTACATGTCACCGTGCAGCACACACACACCTGTTTCTCTATCCTCGTGGGGACATGTGAGGACCTCTCATAACCCTTTCCCCAGCCTCTCACCTTAAGCTTACCTATCCAAAACAAATTATAATGATCCAGTTATTTTTAACTTTTAACTCTCAAATTGAGGATTAACCTCGTGACCCACAAGTGTGAGTGGTTCCAAAAACGGTCCCCACAGGTATAGCTACACCAGGCTCACACACACTCTCTCTCTCTCTCACACACACACAGGCTGCCCGAGGAGTCACTTCAGCGTGAAAACCAGACCTCTGTTTTCGCAGCTCCACAAGACCCTCCCATCAGCGGGACTCTGTCGGGCCCTGAACCATGAATCATCACATGTAACACCTGTGCCACAGTTTAACACAATGAAATGCATCTGACCAGAAGCTTGGATTTCCAGCTCAGGTTAACATGTAGAAAGACTGTTAAGATAAGAATGAGCAAATAATAATGATAATAAGTGTAAATTGGGGGAAAAAAATAATGACTAAATTCCAAATATAATATTACGGCTAGAGATAGTGTATTTCATTGTGTTAAATGGTGACGTGTTCACATGGCGGCGTGTAAAAGTGAATCTTAAATGACCCTTCTGCTGAGGTGTTTTTCACTTCCTCCTCTGTGCAGTAAGCTCCTAACACTATTTACAGCTATCTACATGCAGACGAGAGCAGGTCGGCCTCCTGATGCGACGAGTTGTTGACGCAAAACTAACCAACAGCCTCTGACACACGAGGAATGAAGGTGGCTGCAAGTGCACATGGTGAACACACACACACACACACACACGGATGGATACGAGACCAGGCAGCCATGAGTGTCCCGGCTGCTTCACTCTCTCACAGCACATATGCAGGCGGCCCTTCTGCGGCTTTGTTTCTATTCATAGCGCACCACCTCCACTTCCACGTCCCTACTGCGTCTCTGTGTTCCACCCCGCTGGATCGGGTTTCACACACCTGTGGACGCCGCGCCAGACAAACATGCTTACGATCGGCGCGCTGTGACCTCTAGCCTCTGCAGGGGAGTAAACATGTGACGTGTCCTGGTGCTCTTTTTTTAATCTTCATCCAAAACTTGATTTAAATGCCAAAAACATTACCGTTGTCTAAAACTGTAGTTAAACAAGGAAACATTTAGCAGGTCTTTTCGTTTTTCCCTCTTTGTCCAAAACTTTATTTAAACCCTGAAAACATTAGGCAGCTAATATTTCTTTCTCATTGTCTAAAACTTTATTTAAAGAACAAAAATTTCGTCCAAAGCTTTATTTAAATGCCAAAAACATTATCATTGTCTAAAATTTTAGTTAAACAAGGAAATGTTCAGCAGGTCTTTTAATTTATTTCCTCTTTGTCCAAAACTTAATTTAAATCCTGAAAACATTAGGCAGCTGATACTTCTTTCTCTTTGTCTAAAACTTTATTTAAACAGCTAAAACATTTCTCAGTTTTTTTTTTAAATCCCTGCCCAGAACTTTATTACAACAAAAAATTTAGCAGTTCAGATTGTTTTCCTTTTGACTAAAACCTTATTTAAACAACAAAAACTTCCAAAGCTTTATTTAATATACAGGAGTTTATGATTTTTACCCTCAAACCCTAACTTCACTTAAAAAGATTTGGCTGGCATTTATCATCTGCCAACGATAATAAATATTAGTATTATTCAGATTGTTGTGCCTCAAGTGTCCATACCAAGGCACTCCTCTTTCTCCTGAAAAAAAAGGGGGTCAGTTATGTACGCAACTTTAACTTGATGATAAAGTATCTTCCAAATGAAATCTCCCAGAAGGCACCTCCTTCATGAACTCCTCGCAAACTCAGCAGCCAGCAGAAAAGTTTACTTCACTTAAAGGAACAGCAGGAGGTGACTGGTTCCGTAGACCAGGGCGCTATGAGCTTCGACAACATCCGTATCAGGTGCCCCGATTTGAGTATGGTTTACTTTACGATCAGATGTGCAGTTGTTGACCAAGCCTCGCTCACAATCGTGTGGCAGAAGTTTGGCATGAAACGTAATCCAAACGTTTGCACCTCTTGCCCCGCCCCCACCCTGACGTTTGTGTTCAGTTTTCTCTGACGGTGGGTTCGACCCAGGACAAGCTGAGCACCGGAACACAGTGAGTGACACTATGATCATGATGAACCAAACATGAGCATCCCTGCCATGGAACAGGTAAAGGGTTCAGTCCAACAACCACACAGCACACTGTTTAACAAACTTGGCCTTGGAAAAAAAAACCCCTATTGATACGTACAGTATTCACATTTCTGCTAATATCTGATAGAAGTGGATGTGTCAAATACAGTATATGATCAGTAAGTAGCTGTATATCACAGTACATAGCAACATCAAACCTCTGACTGTCACAAGAGAATTGTCTTTACATGGGTAACATCTTACTTGAAGTTCTGTCGACTACCGTATTTACATTACGTACAAGCGGACGTGAAGAGCGGAAAGAAAAATGGACGTTTTACATGCAGATTAATAAGCAAGTGTTCAAGTAAAATGTCACCCTAAAGTGCCCAGTTGTTGATTCTGCTGCACACATGTAGAGACTAACAAGAACTGTGCTTTTTTTTTAAAGTAAAGACACACAGTTAAAGGGTTAAATATGTGTCTTAAACAGTACAGGGGAACCCTGCAGCTGAGTCACCAATTGAAGGAGGAGAAATGTACAGACTGGTGGTGAAAGCAAGGGGATGGCGGCGTGACCCTGGTGTTCAGCAGAACCACACATTGTGCCGCACGGCCGACAAACAAAAACACGAGAGGTGACTGTTCGGAGAGACCAAGAAACATGTATATAGAGCTATATTCTTATAAACATATGCAAAAAAATAATCCGGAATATATTTTGGTAAAAAGAAATTTGTGCTTTTGTCAGACCTGTGTTAGAGAGTGCTGGGTTGGAGGAGAAAAAGTAGCTTCCGTCGTGTGATTGTAATATAAAGTGCAATGTGAAGGCAAGAGCCTTGTGTGATCCGTGAGAATGAGTGTGTGTGTGTGTGTATCAGAGGCGACACTTACATGGACAGCAATGATCCAGACTTTTCGGACCTTAGTGCTGAAACATTTCTATAGTGTTGGTGAGGATTAAGATGGGACTCCACTCTGGATGAGGAATGCCTCTGTGTTTCTGTTCGTGTTCATTTGAGGGCAAAGGAAAAACCTGAATTATAAGTTCACTTCCGATGTGTTGGAATTCAAGAATAAAGTCTGTCAAATGTGTTTTTATGGGGATAAATATTAATTTTTTCTGATGCAAAATATATTTGAATAAACAAGAAAGATGTAGAAATAGTTTATAAAAATTGACAAAAAAAGAACTATTCTAAAATCAGAAAAAAGGGACTGAAAGGCATGTGTTTATGCTGACATATGGGAAAATCTAAGCCCAGATGTTCGCAATTGTATTTTCCGGTTCAACAACAATTTGAAAAAAAAAGCCCAAACCTTTATTTAACTGCTACTGTAGTTGTCATTGCTGTCCGCGTAAACATCTGCTTCCAAACTAGCGTGACCTGAAAAAAGCTAAAAATGAAGTGATGTCGGTTACATGACATAATCTGCAGGGTTAGATTTTACATCCATCTCTCTTCACTGTGTGCTTTTTGTTTCAAAACGGTTAGAACCTCTGGTGGAAATAGGAGCGACACTGACATTCGTCCTCATCTTCCGGCTCCATCTCAAGCATCAGAGAAGATGCGGAGCCCCGAACCAGCTTCTGCAGATGTTCACCAGATTTTAAAAGGATTGTTGCGTAGTAACAGTGCAGGACCACAGGAGGCGCTGTCACGATGGAGATGAGGCCCCCCTCGCTGTGATCCTCTCAGGAGCTTCATCCCGTGGTACTGAGATAATCCATGGTCCTGTACAGAGCGATGCATCTCCGTTTCTTCACCACCTGTGTGTGCTAGCAGTCCCAGACCTTCTCGTCCTGAGCAGACCACGAGACTAAACTGAGTTTCTACAGATGGATCATTCTCTATGTTTGATATGGAGATGGCCGGGAAGATGCTGGGTGGATGTGGAAGAAGGTGGGGGTAATCTTTCAACCTTCACCTTCAGTAGTCTGGAAGGCTGCGAAGAGAAGTCTCCACCACGAGCTGCTGCAACTCCGTCTGATTCATACTATTTCATGAACACAGCAGCACTGAAGCTGAGGAGGATGAAGATGATGAGTTTCCCAGTGCTTCCCAAACATGACCATGAGTCCTTCCTCATCCTCCTCTTCCTCCGCCGGCCTCCTCCTGGAGGACTTCACATGACGCTGCACTTCCCCTTCAGTCTCTCGGCGCGGGACTGCTTCCCCGAGCGCTTACCGTCGATGTTGAGGCTCATGTTCCTCTTCTTGTCCAGGTTGAGGAGCTCCTGGAAGAGCTCGGTCACGTTGTGGTTGGTCTTGGCCGACGTCTCCATGAAGGCGCACTTCCACTGGTTGGCCTGGGCCTCGCCGTCCTTGGTCTCCACTTCCCGCAGGGTCTCGTCGCTTTTGTTCCCCACCAGCATGATGGGAATGGACTCCACGTTGCCCTTTATGGCCAGAACCTACGAGAGGGAGGAGACGTGTAGACGTAAGGAGCCGACATCTCACGCTAGCAAGGGCCTATCTTTATTTCTCTTTACTTTCTATCCTTGTGGGGACATTGGGAGGTTTCTCATTGCCATAACGCTTTCCCCAGCCTCTCACCCTAAACCTAACCATCCAAAACAAATGGCAAAACATTTCAGGTTTTCATCTCACGCTAGCAAGGGCCTAGCTACTTCAACTTCTCTCTCAGGTGGCGCACGCACCTGTTGATAAATGGGCTTCAGCTCCTCCAGCGACTGCTTGCTGGTGATGGAGTAGACCAGGATGAAGGCGTGGCCCTTGGAGATGGAAAGGCGCTGCATGGCGGGGAACTGGTGGCTCCCTGTGGTGTCGGTGATCTGGAGCGTGCACACGCTCTTGTCGCAGCTGATCACCTGGCGGTAGGTGTCCTCCACCGTGGGGATGTAGGTGTCCCTGAACGTCCCCTTCACGAAGCGCAGGACCAGGGAGCTCTTCCCCACTCCCCCGGCCCCGAACACCACCACGCGATAGTCGTTGCTCTGCTCCGGCATGCTGCCCCCTCAGGCTTCAGAGAGTGTGACACCTGCAGCAGAAGAGAGCCTTTCTTACTGTGTAATTACGACCAGTAAAGAGGCTGCCGATGAAGCGCTGCCTCGTCCGAGCGCCAGCCAGAATTTAAATGAGAGGAGATGAGGCTGGTTTCGCTCCAAGATTCTTTAATCAATACCATTTGCGGAGTCACACTTTTCCATTTCTCAGACAAAACTTTTCTCTGGAACTCATCATTTACCAACTTGCGGAGGCGCAGAGAACAGAGCTGAACGCCCTTCTCACACCACTTCAGACCCAGAATGGAGAGAGAACGGGCCGGCGTCGACAAGAAGGTCCGCCATGAGCTCAACCCAGTGACTGCTGAGAACCAAACACAAATGCACATGACGACCAAACTCTTTCAATCGCACTGTGAAACGACAAAAAAAAGCCATCGCCCCTCCAGTTCTGCAGCTGGTGATCAGTACCTGCTGCATTATTTATTCCGGACTCTCTCTCAGCTCCATAACCAGACGCTCCTTCTGCGGCGTGATCATGCGCGGCGCCGTAATGAAACAGCAAATTGACATCAATACTGAATGGGATAAGTGGATTTCTGTCACGCTCGCACCGCTGGAGCCCACTATTGATGACAGGCTGCTCCTTTTGCTTGTAATTGCACAGTCAGGTTCAAGATAATATCAGTCAAGGAGTTCAACACAAATGGAGGAGGGCCTCTTGAGTTTTATGGCCGATCTATACTGCAGGTCTGCGTCACAGTGTTTTATATCCCTGCGGAGCAAATGGACGCCAGGGATTTATAGCGGGCTGCTGCTGCTGCTGCTGGTGTTTCCTTGAGCAAGGTGGAATCATTCCAGCACACAACTTCATATCAGTGGTGTCACTTAATCCCAATTGATCTCAACGGGTTTTTTAACTAATAAGAAACTATGAATGATCACAAAAGAAGAGGGATTTTATTGATCATTTTTCGAATGTAAGCCAGAGAAAAGATTTGTCTGGTCAGCACTTCACAC
Source organism: Synchiropus splendidus (assembly GCF_027744825.2). Taxonomy (NCBI): domain Eukaryota; kingdom Metazoa; phylum Chordata; class Actinopteri; order Syngnathiformes; family Callionymidae; genus Synchiropus; species Synchiropus splendidus. The sequence continues at coordinate 8,338,287 of NC_071349.1, forward strand.
GGCAACAAATTCCGTGTATGTTTCCAACTCCACAAACTCAGCAGTTGCTCCTTGTCTCCGGGGAACTGAGGCAGATTACTAATCTGCAACTTCCCTGCTCATCAGGCTGCAAGGTCTAATGAGGGCATCAGTCACAGTGGAGGGTTCAACTCCCAACTGTCGGGGACAAGCAACCTCTGCTGACGTTTGCTGGGTGTCCACTTTTATCGGTCGCTTGTTAATCAACCCCATTTTTTTTTTTTTTTTCGCGGCCGGCATCAAACTGCGCTGCAACACTCAACACCTCACTGTTCAGAGAAATAGAAGTTAGATTTACCCTGCATTTATATTTGGTTTTAGATTAATTTATTTATTTCTCAAGTCACAGTGAATTTAAATATATATTTTTTTCTCAGCTACAGTTGTGAAGGTTGATATTGTGGGCATGTTTCCTCACACACCTGCACTCAAAAAAAATGCATTTCGCGCATTTCAGGTTTCAGCTCCAGAAAAAGGAAGGAAGGGCTGTTTACATGGATATATTGAGATGAGATGATTGAGAAGCCAAGGCCTCCGCCCACGTGGTCCAGCTCCCCCCCACCTCGTCCCTGCTGGCTCATCAATAAAGTTATGTGTTTTTGATCGATGCTGCTGGAGTGTCTGCGCCTCACCAGTCCCTCGCCATCACTGTTTATTTCGGCGACGGACTGGGGAATTCAGCTCCATGACAACCCTGCCGCCCTCAAAAACCCCGGCTCTGCTCCCTCCCCTCTTTGCTGGCACTAAAATTAGCTCCACTGTCTGCAAACGCAGGTAGAACCTCAGCCCTTTCCACTGCCACTTGCCCTTGAGAGTTTAGCGCCACGCCTCCTGAATCTCGGCCCATCGCTCGGCGGCTCTTGTTTCACTCAGCACCAGATGACTGCAGCGCCTTCCACGAATTAATGGTGGACGGTAAATGCAGCCAAACTCCATTAGCCGATAGCTTTGGCCATCTTGCTGCTGGAGGAAGAAAATGCGATGCAGCTTTTTTTCCCCCGGCTGCGAGGAAATGTCACCTTTTAGAAAAATATGCACATAATTTCCGTCAAGAGAGCCACTTACGCACGGGCACAAAGCAAGCGAATCAGGCGACATCACTGCCTTTCAACAGATCAAGAGCGTCATTAAAACACGCGCGGCGGCGGTGTCTTGGCGGGAAGAATGCTGAGGATGAGGATGCTACGGGAGCAACAGATTTCTGCTGCAGTCATTTGTCAAGTCCACTGACTGTCAGCCATGCTCTTCCTGGCACCTCTGAGCACATGTGGAATCAAACACTCACCCTCTGTCTCAGACAGATGTGTGAGTGTGTGTGTGTATCTCAAGCAAACCTGTCACACGCTACAATGGTCTGACTGTTCACAGGCAGGAAACAACATTGTGTTTGTCAGTACAAACATTCCTCCTTTGCTGTCGAATTATATGGATAGATCTAGAAAGGCACTGTGACAGTGCAGACCTCCACCAAGGCTCCAAGATTTTTTTTGCCCTACAATTTTATTTCAAAATATTGTGTAATGACCTCAACAGAACAGCAGGTGGCAGCAGTGTCACAGAGCTCTTAGAACAAGAGGTGAAGAAGAGGCCAGCAGCGAATGTCACATTGCCATCTTGTTCTGGTTCATAGTTGGAGCTGATCATGTGACCACACAAATTTGCTCTTCCTAGTTTGACATTGTTTCAAGGTTGCTAAATAACATTGCCAGAAGCCAACCAACTTGGATGTGCCGACACCATGCAGCACCTCCCGACAAGCTCGACAGCCTATCAGGAATGAGCCTAACATATGGGAGAATATCATGGCAGAGAATTCCTTCCTTGGTTTGCCGTTTTTAGTCACATATATTGCATAATGGCTGAGCAGAATATTGTTTCTCTTCCACTATGAACCTTGATTTTACTAAAATATTTGTCATGAATTCAAAGCCTTCACCCAGAATGAAGAGCTTCTAGGGCAGATTTGGGCAAAGTTCGGCTCGCGGGCCATATACAGCCCGATGCCTGTATTTTTGTGGCCCATTTGACGTCCAAAACTATATGTCGTAATCTTTCTGCCTTTTTTTGTTCTCGTGCTTTTAGTCACCACCACCACTTCAGCAGTAAATATAGCATGTTCTTGTTTTAAGACTATTTTTTTTCGTCTTTTCATTTTTGTCTGTTTTTCTAGTTCCTCAGAATACACTGTAGTAATACTGAAAATATGTTTTGAAATAAATTGCCTTTTTATCTTGAACGTCTAGTGCACGGTTGATATATATTCAAATTAAGTGCATATAATATGAAATATTTCAATCTTCATGGTATATTTACACATTACATGTCATCTTCTTAGGCTCGTTTTGTCCCACTTAAGTATATATTTTGGAAATTTTTCCGCCATGTTTTGTAGTCATCGCTGTCTTTCCTTCGATGGTGGCTCCTCACAAACCCACCTCTGTTCTAGTGGGGGACAAATCCAAACTTTATGACAATAACAGCGAGATAAAAATGCATTGAAATGAACGGTAAACGGTGAGCGCATGAGACGCAAGGTCCGTTCAGCTCTGCTGCAGCGTCAGTCTCTGTCTTGCTAAAAGGCACAAAGGCAGAGCTATTTATGCCGCTCTGTGCTACCAGCCGTCCACCTCACCCGCTGATCCGTGATGCTCTCCGATGATAACACCTATCCCCGAGCTGGTGGGCTGCAGACGAAGCCCTAAATGATATTGAGCCGAGCAGCGGGGAGCAGAGTAAATTTAGGAGCAAGCGCCGACTGCACTGGCAGAGTCATGCTGCGAGAATCACACATTTGTGGGGAGAGGAAGGCTCAGTGCTGCCATATGCGTCAGATCTGAGCAGCTATTATATGTATTTTTGTCTCCCCCGGCTCCGTTTCTCAGCCCACCACATCCGTCATCTGGCTCTAGACTTCTGACTTCAAACTGAAACCCAGAGCTGGTCCTCCCCAGTTATGCTCTCCACCTTCCATCCATCCTGAGCCCACTTGCCTCGACCTGACCTCGCCCCCTTTCATCCAGTCAGACTTATCTTAAATCAGACAAGAGCTGCCTGACGTTTTGTCGTGGTGGTGAGATTATATTTTGGTTTCATCCAGAGAGATTATCAAAAGTGAAAGTCTTCTTCTGTAACATGTTCCCAAGACACAAGTGTTGCAGAGTGAAAGACTTGCTTGCTGTAGAAAACCCAAACTGAAAGAATAAATCCACAGTTCAGAGCTTGGCTTGCAGATATCCCACTTCAGCCACAGCAGAATGATGAAAATACAGTCTTGTTTTGGATTGCGCTCAATACCGCTAGCATGCCACCATGATGCATACACCCCGGGAGGGTCACCACGTGCCACATATAGACCACCAACTCACACCCCTATATCAGGGGTCTCACCCTGATCCACTAAAGAACAGCAGTGGGTGCCGGCCGATGACAGCCTTCAGACATTCCATAATGCACTGCAACAGTAAACGAAACCTACATGTAAGATTCGAATGAAATCAGCAATTCTGACTAAACAGGGTAAATAAAATCCAACCATTTTTAGGATCACAACTGAGAATATGCCCGTGTTTTGGCGCCCTTGAGCAAGTCCAACTCACCGCCACCACTGGAGCCTCAGTCCAACTCTGCTGCAGTTCTATCAACAGCTCAACCTGAGCTCTCATTATAGCTGGCTCATCCAGTTCTCAGTCTTCCAACGTGGGTTTCAGTTTTTGATCACTTAGTCTGCACTATTCAATAAGATAAAAACAAGCATTTCAAATCCCAACCTCCAAAATTCTGGATTTTCTGCAATTGATGTTTCAACCTGCGTCTCAGCGAAGAATGAAATTTGAAATAAGAAAAAGTGAATCGCAACAGAAGAGAAAGATGAATCGTCATTATTTTTTTATATCCGTGTGTTGCCTCATGAGTCACCTAATCTGTGCCATCTCTTTTCATCCACAATAGCCAGGCTGGCGTCATGTGACCCGCCACACAATGAGCACGCTGACGTCAGTCGGAATGCTCCTGCACAACAATGCAAAGAGGTCAGTTAGTGAAGCAAACACAGTGTCGACAGCCGTCTGTCATTTCCTCATATGAACCCAAATCTGCGAGCGACCAGATACTTTCTGGCGGATGACAGTATCGATGATAATCTGGGTGATCCCTTGACAGGATTACAGCGCAAATTAAAGTCTGGATTAATCAGATTTCTGGTCATCAGAGTGAACGTATTGGACACCTCAGATGTTCAGGTGCAACAAGATGAAATAACGTTTTTGTCGAACGCTCTGGTGTTGTGTTACTGAATAAAACATCAAGAAGCATCTAACTGAAAACAAGATGAAATGGCTTGGTAAGTCATTCAATATGCTGCAGTAGCCAGAAGGGTTTGGTGTTTTTGCACCTGATAATTATGTTCTGTGGAAGGCTGTCACCTTCTGATGATGTCACCATGCAGTTTCACATACCAATGTTTGTTTTCATTATAACATGGCTCAAATAAAAATATAATTTTAGTCCACATAAAATATTTATGTCCAGAAAAAGATCCCTGGGAATGGAGAATCTGCTTGCTTATCATTCCTCTATGGTCCAGTAAAATTCAATACAGTAGAGCAGTGACTCTTAACCATAGGGCCGGGGACCATGGTTGGGCCGTGAGCGCCTCCTAGAGGGCCGCTAGAGGGTTTTTTGTTTTACACCTTTGGGCCGCGAGATGCACAGTGGTAGCAGTAGTGTGTCACTGAATTGACTTGACAGCTGCAAATCTGTGATAGTTATGGAGAAGCAATGAATTAGAACATTTTGTGCCGATACTTTCATTTACTTACATCTTCTTTGGGGTTTAAGTAAAATATATTATTTGTACTTTATGATATTTAGACATGGATTTATTACATTTATATTATTCAGAATTTCATTTAGTTTTTCCAATTTTCTAAACAGTTTGCATCAAGTGTATTTTTTTCTTTAGTAAATTTCATGAGTATGACTTGCACCCGGTTCTGCTGCTGGTTGGACTTTTCGATGACAAATATCTTTGCAATGATCACATGGTTTCATGTCATTTCACAAGGTTGTGGTTTGTTTACGTGTGAGTAGATTAAACATGGTTGTTGATCACAAATAAAATCAAGAGTCATGAATCAGCGTATGGGCCAGGGCCTACTTGTTCTGGGAAAGGTGGGCCCCTAGAGCAAAAAGGGTTAAGAACCCCTGCAGTTGAGTGAGCAAAGGTTTAGTGGACGCCCGTGCAGTGACAGTGGAGTCATGGTTAGTGCGGTCCTGGACTGAGCTGAGCAGGTTGGTACCAACAGCACGACAACGGGGTCCAGTTCTCCAGTCACTAAGGAGAACGAAGAATGTTGCAGCACTCTTGTTTTTCCCATATCCAGAAGCAGCAGTTTATTTTTGCCTCACACAAACTTGCTTTCTTACGCCGTTGAAGTCGCGTCCTCTACTTTGTGTCGTAGGGAACAGGTCCGACTTCAGTGGAGGGTGATGAGAAGTGTTAATCTGTCTTGTGATTGAGTGCACTTCAACTCCGCGTGCTAGTGCGCCAGAGCCTACGAGAGATTGTAACTCTGTGGTCTTGGCTTAGTCGCTAATCATCAAGCTTAACCTCCTCTGCGCTCTCGGCCTGCCCGGCATTGACCCAATTCCCCAGACTTAAGTTACCAGCGGTCTCCCGATAAGACGACATGCACTCCAGATTAATGGAGCCCCTCAGATACAGAGCAACACACGGAGGTGAAGATCTTCTGCTGTCCTTGTCGCCACTCTCACCCGGAGCCGGGTCCAGACCAGGACAAACAAGGATCACAAGAGAAACAATGGAGCCAAAACAAAGCCGAAACAGAAGGAGAGGGAGCCGATTCAAATGTAGAGTCATTAAAGTGGACCTGACTCACTTTTGAGAGGTGAAGATGGAACACTGCAGCAGAGCAGTAAAAATGTACACTCCAATCTGATTGGACGAGACAGCATGTGACATGAGTGTCTGTAAAATCTGAGCACTATAATGCTGGTCCTCTGCAGTGTCATGCGACTGGTCGAGTTCAGCAGCGTGATGTGACCAATCTGTATTGGTGAGTCAGCATTTTAGGGTCAGCTCCTTGGGTGCTGAGGGTGTAGGTCGCCTGCCCTGTGAGGTAACCAACCCGCCTTCATCTCCACATTTCACCCTGATTCCACTCAATATTATAGGGATTTTTTTTTTCATTTTTCGCTTGCAAAACATTTGACAGGAGTAAAAACAAAAACTGTAAAGTAAAGCTAGTTAAGTATCAGGTTAGTGAGAAGTTTAATCTGAACTTCTCTATATTTTGACACAGTTTAGTCATGTGATTTGAATATATGAATGAATATTCCCACACTAGTTATTTATTAACGGAAAATGTTTTTTTTAAGAGTAGACTGGGATTAGATTAGATTAGATGGTGGAGGGTGAATAACCCAGACTGTGTGTTTCTGAAACATTTCTCGCACAGGGATTAGCGCTGCACGTCTGATTTAGTGAGACGCAGCTACCTGAAGCCAGACTGACACACCTCAGATGGATCTAAATTGGGGCCCTGCTGCAGCACCTCTTGAGCCGGAGTCACGTTAAACTATGAATGAAACGATTTCAGTCTTCTCTAACAAGCCAATTTCACAGCAACAAATAAGAGAAAAACTCTCAGGGAAAGCTCTGTGTCAGTCGATAATCCATCCTCACTGTGACATCTGGAAATCTGAAGTTAAGATTCTGCTGTTTACGGCCTGAAACACACTGTCAGAGGTACGTCGTGCCACAGGCTTCATACCTCTATTTCTGACATATTAATAAAAAATATTTAATCGCGATTAACTTATTTAATCGTTTTAATTTAATTGAACAGTTTGCTCTCCAGACAACAGGGAACCTTTGTAAGTGCAGGAGTTCCTGGTCCACTGATCACACTGATGCACAAGACACGTGGCACCTAGGATGAGAACAACAACAACAAACATGGAGGAATCCCTGAACAAAAGCAAACAAAACCATCTGTTTGCTTTTGTTCAGGGATGTTTTTTGCTACACAATGGCCAGGGTTTCCACTACTCTGAATGTACTTGAAATGCAATTCTTATAACATTGAAATTCTTATACAAATATTTTCAAGACATTAAAAGAGCTTTAGTTTAAATAAGGTGATATAAAAACTTGAATATAGCCACCATCCTGATTTATTGTGCCATTGTCCAACTGACAATGACTTGTCAAAATAAACTTTAATAACTAAATAATTTTATTCCAACATCAGTGGCACGTGTTCCAGGTGAAAACAATCCCAGTAGCTCCTGACATGGCTCCATATTTAACAGGGTTTAAGGGGAAAACACCTCCCTGCAGGCTCCTCAATAGTCAGGCTCACCCTGGACTGTCGTAAACAAGTGCACTGGTCATAATCTCACTGAGCTGCAGCGGAGCACAGGATGGGATGCTAGACGTCCGTGTCATTAGTCTTGGAGAGTGTATTAAGATGAAGCATGAGGCTGAACCGGGGAACCCTGAGAGGCTCCGTCTGCTTCTCCGTAAGACACTGCTAATGCCGGCTTCTCTCATCACAGGACACCTGCTGGACCGGTACCAGTTTCCACTCCTTCATATTCGTCTTCTACTTTGAATTATGGATGGAGATCTATTCTTGGAGGTGGAGTGGGCTGCGCGCTGACTGACGCACCTGCCTGCAGTGACAGATGGCCACGTGACGGCGCTTCTGCTCCGACTTCGCTTCTATTCTGCAGCTTTGTAATTCCACTTGATCCCAGTCTGGTACAAACGCAGGTGCTCCAAAGGAGAGGCGCGCGGGAATCCCTCGACACTGTGACGTCCTTGTGATGGAAGCAGCTGTGAGGCATGGCATCAATATTGATGGTGTTCATGGCAACTCTTCCAAGTGTATTTTGATTTTCACGTCTCACTCATGCCAGACAGGGCTCACTTGCATTCTCTGCTTTACTTCAGGACTAGACATTTATAATCAATCAATCACTTTATTTTAAAATACTATGCAACTCCTTCAGCTGAGATACGTGTTTGTTATATAGCGATAGATAAACATTGTTGTTATGAGAAATGCTAAGATACTGCTAAGCATTTATTATTATTCTATTTGGTCTTTACTTCATTGGACTCAATAAAAGCGCAGTGAGGCTTTAGTCCCTTAAATGAGCATAATGTCATCATTCCATTGTGTGGAAGCTAAACTGCTGACGCTATTATTTAATATAGTTGGCTGTGTGTATTGTTTATCATTTCAGGGTACTGGTATTATTCAATGTGACATTATTAAGGTAAGGAAGTACCCTCATAATGCAGCTGTTAAGATTTTTTTATGACAAATATTTTCATTTTATAAACACCTTATTTAAATATTCTCAATATAATAAAAGCAATAAATAAAATTAGAAAGTGTGGGGAATACATGACATTGAGACACTTTATCTCTATGTATTTTTTCAAATTATTTTAGGTCTATTTTGAGCAGCGCAATGTTAAACTGTCTATTACTTAGCTTAAAAAGAAAAACAAAGGGGGAGACCTAAAATAACTATTCAGTTGTATTTAGAATTCAAATGATAATATTATTTAAAAAAAAAAAAGTTTTGTTTTCAAACTCACGTGGGCCAAATAAATCCTGGGCCAAGGGCTGCATGTGGCCCCCAGGCCCCACTTTGCCCACCTCAATTTTAGCATCTCTCTGTGGCCACAAAACTCGCCAGGATTTCAGCATCACACCTGTGCACCACACCAGGAGGTAGAAAGTTTAGGGTGCTTATAACTACACTTCAGTAGTGGAGAGCCCACGGGTCCTCACCTATCCTCCATCACTGTGTGGCGCTCTGCTGCAGAACAGACAGCATAGCCTGTGCCATCCAAAATCTGACATCAGCAGAGAAACTAGCTTTATATTTCAGCCAGGTTAGAGCTCAAACACAACATCTACTGTATTGTTTACTGAACACAGTGTATCTTCTGACTGGCCCATCATCATCATCATCATCATCATCAGCGGTGACTGTGACTCACTCCTTTGTTCGTCTGCTCTTCTTATGCAACATCAATGACCACATTTTATACACACACATATGCATAAACACACAGAGGCTGTTTGACTCCTGCCATTAAACAGATGACTTACAGCTTTAATCGCAGGATCATGGATCCCTCTCCTCCTCCGTCCATTAGCACCAACACACACACACACACACACACACACACACACGCACACTGATGCTGTTCAATAGTTCCAAAAAGGCCTGAGCTCACCAACTACAGGACACACAACACGCTGGCCTGCATGAAGCTTCACACACACACACATATAGCACGACAGGCGGACATGGACGGATCCAGATGGAGGATTAAATTGGGTGTTTGCTACAGAAAATCAGTTCCCATACGTCACGCGGGCGTCATGTGGCAGTGAGGTTAAAAAAAAGGGCCATTACAGAGGTCCAGAGCCCCGCACTCCGCCCGCTTCATTCATAAATAGCAGAGGATCGCCATCTCGCAGCGGGGCCATCATTTCGCAGTACCTCCATCCCTCCCCCCCGCCCCCACCAAAGCAGCGGAATAATAATCCCCCCAGCCCCTCGCAAACACGTCTCCAATAGTCACCCCAAACGTGACTCACCATCGATAAGATCGGACGGTACGCGAAGACAATAGTGGCGAGCATCGTGTGCAGAAGCTGCGCCAAGCAGAGTGGCGCAGCATCCTCATACCTGGACCGTGAAGTGCGGCTCCGCTTCAGGCGTGTCCTTGAGTCAGACGGACCAGAAGACAAGCGACGCCCGAACACACGCGTCTTACAGCATTTTGGTTCATGGAGATGTCATGTCGGCCGGATGCGAGCAGCTTCTCTCTCTGACTGTCTCGCTCTCTCTCGCTCTCTCTCTCTCGCTCCCCGTGAGGACGTGGGAGGTTCTCTTCCTGCCCACTCCACGCGCACTTCCTTGTGGCTGGATGGCACCAATGAAGGACTCCAGCTCAGTCGCGATGACCAACGGGAGGACACACCCAGGACAGATGAAGAAGGGATCCTGAACTCCAATGTGTGATGTGTTTTATCCGGATTTCTTCACCACCATGATGAACCAGAGGCGTGTCTCTAATTCTCTGCTGAGAATATCGGACCAAATGTTTCATAAAACACATTGGATTGGTGGATAAATCACCACAGTTGTTGGCGTTTTTTCATAACTCCTATGTACAAACGCATTTATCATGTGTGATTTTCTCTTCTACTAATCCCCCTGGTGGCCCACAGAAGTTACTGAGGACTAAAACCGCCTTATGATTAGTTTCTGTTCTACCTATATCAAGACAACCCGCAACTTTTTTAACGTCCAACTTCCGGTCTGACAGGAAGTCACTGGACCAACGCCGTTGGTGGGAAACAGTAGCATCCACTCTATAAACTACACATGAACAAAGCTATAGTTGCAATCAATAAATTGCCTTTTTTAATCTTAGATTTTCAAATAATTTTGATGCACCCCCACTATTAATTCACGGTAGTATTTTCCTCTACCTTTTTCACTATTTTAAATATCTACATTTATATCTAATAGTACTTTCATTCATCAAAATGAGAACGATTTTCTATTTTTAGAAGGCAAAGACAATTTAAATTTGTTGAATATCCGAATCTGATTTAAATCTCATTATCTTATCTCGCTATTTTATTTAATTACAAAGTTCGTTAAGAAAAACCACTTTCCGATTACAATAATGGCACTTTTTTCACTTACCTAAAGAAAGCTGAGCTGGAAAACAAAAACAAATAATTGAATGAATGAATAAAAAAAATAAAGCATCGCTCATTTTGCTTAGCAAACTCTCATTCATTCGCGTGTGACGTCACTAGTGACGCGATCGCTTCTTTAACTGGCAGTAGGCACGTGACGTCATTAGCACGTCGTGTAGGGCGTGTGATCGCTTCAGTTTCAGCACCATGGAGAGAGTCCGGGCCTCAGCCAGGAGCAGATCACACACGGCTCAGTCAGAACCAGAGGAGAGACGACTGGGTCGATACCGCAGCACGCTCCCGAGTCCCCGGCTCGTAGTGGGAGGTCTGGGCTTCACTGCGCTTAATACTCGGTCCAACTGAAATACTGAGGCATGGAAGGCCCGTGGAGGATTCAGTGCAGGGACGCTCACTTCCTTTACATGTCTTAGCCTCAGAAACACGAGTGTTTGTCGGTCTCTATCGGTAGGATGTAGAACTACAGCCCAGTTTAAGGTACATGAGGTTCCGTTTGTGAAGCTTATGGCTTCCTGTTGTCCACTGAACCTAAGGATAAGATAGCTTTTGTTTATTGAAAGTTCAATAATCTTAATTCTTCTTCGTAGACAGAGGAGGGGGGCTCGGCTAGTGGCCCCATTCCCACTAAATCAAGCCCCCTCAACTGCTGATCCCCACCTGTCTCATCTCCAAGTCTCATCTCCAGTGAGGAGCTGGTGCTGAAGTGGACATTGCTCACACAATGTCAGCTACCGTCTCGTCTGCGGCTTCAAGTGGCCCGGGTCAGACCTCTATTTCCGCCACAAAGGGCCTCTATTAAGACCCGCTCAAGCATGTGCGCGGAGCAAACACATAAGATCTGGCTGGTTGGAGAGTCTGAAAGACACTTGAAGTGGGAGCAGGCATTTCATAAACAAATCAAGAGGCAGACTCTCAGGAAGAAGATGCTGGAAAACATTTAGGATTGTGCAGAATCATATGGAAATGTGATCTAACCCATTTAAGAACATTTGAAATTGAAGTTTATTGAAATATTTTTTGATGTATATCAACATCTGTATGCATATGCTAGTCGTGACAATATAAACTGATCCTATTGTAAAAGCTCAAACTAAGATTGAAGTATCATCAGAATACCTTAAACAAAAATGTATGAATAAAAAAAAACTTTATTAAAAATAAATTAAATATGATTAAAATGCAAGTAATATTGAAACTAGTGAAAAATAATTGCGATAAATCACAACAAAATGAACTACAAACTTCTTGTAAAAGCAAACGTTTTCAGCACTTAATCTGTCTGGGTGTTACAAGAACTGGGATTCTAAATGTAGTTCTAGAAACCTGACTCAAGTTGAACACCCACTGATGTTGTCTGGTTCTAAGACGCTTTCTTCGTCCGTCAGTTTTTGCAGATAAAATTCGTAAACGTTTGCAGCAACCCTCTCATGAAGCCTGTCACCACTGTTAACAGACAGGGCATTTAATGTACTTTGATATTCAGTCTTTGATGACTGATATCGGTCGAGACAACAGCGGCACATGCCACCCACAGCTTTATCAGTTACAGTATTTCTGGACAGTAGCTTTTATTTCGGCAGGGCTCACGTCTGTGCAGCTTTTTATTTTTAGTCAGTTCAAACTCACCAGGGAGCACCGGAGGAGCTGGAGATTGAAGACGAGCCCGTCTCAGATGAGACAGAAAACCATTACTGGGATCAGTGGAGCGAGCAAGCGCAATACAGCTCAAGTAAAATCCAATTCCCCAGTTTGTGACGGGGCAGAAGACACAGAAACAGTGGCGCAGGACACTAAGCCTCGTTCGGTTCCAGTTTTATTATTTTACCACAGTGAGGTGATGAATCAGGACATGATCAAAGACAAGACGGTTAAAAAGAGTGAGAATCATCCCGCCGGTTGAGCAGTGTGTGAGTGAAGTTTCAGAACAACAGTGATGTAAAAACTTGAGTCACAGTGAAAGTGTTAAAATCCAAGGATGCTCTACGGCGAGCGCAGAGCTCCATCTCCAGTTCTCTTCATGAATGGAAGCCTCCAGTGTTGCCAGCACTTCTTTCTTCTCCTTCCATCTTCTCACAGTTTCACAAACAGCATGGCTTCATCCTCGTGTCCATAGATAGTCAATAAAAAGGTAAGACAAACTCATTCATGTGAATCAACCTTTTACTTGCTCTTGTCATGGTTCAGCGCTGTGTTGAGAGCTGGTGAGGACAAAGATGGCGAAACTGTTATTTCAGGATCCCCGCGCGTGAGAGATCTCGCTCGGACACTCACCCTCCTTGGTGACCGTCTCAGTCACGCTCTTAGCCTTGGCGCTCAGATCGTTGACCATGTTGTCCATGGCGGCCTGGTGTTTTAGGAAGAACGGCCGGATGACGCGGCGGTACAGAATTTCAGAGCCGTTCCACCTCACAGGAGCCATGCACCAGATCAGGAAGACGCACTGAGAGAAGACATCGCATTCATGATTCGTTCATCAAAACCCAAAACCTGAAGTTGTTTTAACTTGAGATCATTGGCAGAGAGATCAGAGAGTTTTGTTACTTCACAATATATATATATATATATATATATATATATATAATAATTTTTTTTTTTTTAAATAACATTAAGAAAAACAGTAAAGAGCTCCGATACACCAGGGTCTTTTCGAAAATACAAATTGAGATGGTGAGCTCCAACTATTTTTTTCCTCTTCATTTTTCTTTTTAATTTTTCATCAAATATCGCGTTTCACTCCTCCACTCTTGCAATACATATTGTCCACTAGAGTGCAATGTTTCTCCTAAAAATCAATCTCTCGCGCCATTGAGGTAAACTGAACACCAACCTTGCCAGCATAGTAAAAGGGGAACCAGAAGAGGAAGATGTCGGAGAAAGCTTCCACCAGGCTGAATAGTCCATAGACCACCCAGTAAGTGAGCCACTGCGTGTCGTCGTCCTTCACGCTGCTCTCGATGGCCTTGATGCTGTAGACACACAACAAGACTCAGTGGGCAGAAGATGTGGCCTACAACCTTTAACAAGGAATAGCAACATGCACAAGGCTGTGGATGGACGTTCACTGAAGCAAACAAGCACGGACATAAGAGTTTTACTGGCCCAAACATTATATACCTTAAGAAGGTTGAGGAAGTGCATATTATCGTTTCATAAAATAGATTTTTTTGAAACTGTCATACCCCTGGAGAGCCTTCAAATACACAAGCACTTCTGAATACAGTTTACTATCATTTGATAAACACTGCTCTAAATCAGTGTGACCCAGGGGCCAAACGTGGCCCTCATGAGCGCATTTTTTTTATTATTCCAATACTAGTTTGCTTGTAAATATGCTTAAAGTTCTTATTTAAATTAAACTTAATTTTCCCTCAGAATATTTGACTGTATAAATAAAGAAATACAAGTATAAGCAAATGACAATTTTGGCTTATTTCTCTAAAGACAGTTCCACTTGTTACTTTGTGCATCACATAAAGGCTTTTCCTTCAAACCACAGAATACAATCTGTGCCATAAGGGAAGTGAATTGCCACCTCTGATGTAAATGACCTGTCATGTTCCTTCGGCACTGCAGTTTCCCTCCCGGAATGTTGCTCCAGATTGGAAAGGTTTGAGGCACAGATTGCCATTGTCAGACGTGAATCCACACGTAACCTGATACCTACGAGAAGTAAGCTGGGTAGAGGAAGCCGATCAGGTTGCACAGCAGAGACGCACCAAATCCAAACAGGAGGTAGAGCCCAACCACGGCGAGAGCACCTGCAGCAGCGGGGGGAGGAGAGCAGGAAGGGTAAGGTGACAGTCATCAAACAAGTCACGGTGTTGTCAAGTGGGTGCGCCTGACAGCAGGATGTCTGCCGAAACCAGAAGCAGGATCTGGAGGAGCGCCTAAAAACACAACACAGTCCTCACTAGGCTCCCAGCAGAGGGCCTGCAAGAGGCCTCCTGACCCCTGCGGTCATGTAACCCTCTCACACTGACTTCCTGTTGAGGCGAGCGGCGACTTGCATCAAACCTCAGTGCTCACTTGAACAGTGATAAAAAAAAAAAACCCAGCAGGATTAAGATATTTTAATGACCTGAATTTGCAGCATTATTGACCTAATGACTGACTAATATTTGGTTAGCTGTTAGCAAAGCACGGCCGTCGCCAGACTTTCTGGACGTATTTAAACAGCAGGACAATCGGCACGACATGTTTACTTTAGGCTGCTGAGGACAGTGACGGACAGCCACAGTCACATCAGGCCACCGCACCATTTGGATGTGGAGCAGAACCAAAACATCCCAACAACTTCTCTAAAATGGGCCACAAACTGGAAGAACGGGTGCTAGGAGTCAGAACGGTAAACATTTGCAGAGCACAAGTTCGAGTCAGCAAAGGCAAAAAGTTGTTCAAGTCTGTTGTTGAACCACAAACTGGGGCCCCACGGAGCATCAGGTCACTCAGAGACCTGCCACACCGAGGATCGCCAGAGTGAATGATGAATGAATGAATTTTTGACTGGTATCCATGTAGACGCATTATTACTATCAAACATGGGCGGCCAGGAATACAAGGTGATGAATATTTGAATAATAATGAGTCACCTTTAAAACTCTAAAATGCCTCTGATGCTGAGGGGAGGGTCCATTCCAGTGGAGCAGGGGCTCCAGTGCCGCGATTTCAATGTAACACTCAGCAGTCAATAAAACATTTAAAAAGTTTTAAAAGTCACTGAGTAGACTTTTCATTTAAATGTAAAATAAATGAAGATCATTGCATCTTTTAAATCTAAAATAAAAGTCTTTCACAGTACTTTGTTTATCAAACGTTCCCCCAGCTACAGACTGAGAGAGAGATTAATATATAAATAATAAACAGGAACATAGTTGTTCCACAATTCTCCTACATGGAGTCATCATTGGAGTCAAGGTCCACAGCAGATGTTATCAGTGCTTACAACTGCATTAATATCTGTGGCAAAATGAATGGGCACAGGTCAGGCAGCTTTCCATCTAAGGTCTGACTTGAGTCCAAAGGGTTGCATTTCTCCAACTGAAACCTGTCTTGCGTGAGGAAACATCTACTGATGACCTATAGGGGGCAGCACTGTTCATTTGCGACACAAAAAGATGAAGAGGAGAAGCAGCAGTGTCAGAGTAGTTCTCAAGTCCATGTTTGTGAGTGACTTCATGGACTCTTTTTCTTAAGTTTCTACAATACTTAACCTCTCCTGCATTTTTCTAAGTTCCCTAAAAAACTGTTTTACAGTCCTATCTGTCATTTTAGTTTCCTTCTATGCATAAACGCAGTGGGAACTAGCTTATTTCCTCTCCGTGTTTGTGTCTTTAGCGGTACAAAAGAGGCACAAATCTCTACCTGAAAAGCAGAAATCGTCCCTCAGATATGAAGCCATAAAAGGTCATACTCTGACACAACCATGCAAAAGGTTGTTTATAACAGTGTCATATCCCGGCCCACTCCCTGATTAGACGCTATCATCCAACATGTTTATTTAATGATTCATATCGCGCATTATTACTCTCCTGAAGGTGAGAAACAGCAGGTCAGGTGACTGCTGGAACACGCCTAAGGCTGCTAACACTGAAGCTAACAGTGCTAGCCGCTGAGAATTCTGTAAAGTCCCGCCAAAAAGAATTAGTCCTGAAACAGTATTGAAACCCAGTATGGCCCCAAAACAGCCAGCCAACAGAACCATGGAGGACTCGGGGCACCCGAAAAACAGACCCAACTCCAGATCACACACAAAAAAAGTCTTATTCCCAGGTGTTTTCAAGAAGTGCTCAGTACTACGTCCATGCCAAATAACTGAGAAGGTTGTGGTACACAGTCTGTGGCAACAGTTGGCGTCGTGATGCTCTCGCGAAGGCAAAGGGACAACGATAAGTTGGTTGGAGCCGACAAAACGACTAAAAAAGTAGGTCCACCGAGTGGGGGTGAATCAACATGGCGAATCAGGGAGACAGCATTGTAGCCCTTTATCGCTAGCAGATGTCTATTATAGCAACAAACAACAAAAGAGTTGGGTCCACCAGGTCCTTCAGAGGAGCCATCACCTTGGTGAGTCATGAATGTTAGCGAACACTTCCTGATGATTTCCCTCCATACATCACTACAAAACCTGCACTCCGATTGGTCAACACACCGTAACTTGGCGTCAAGGTCTACATTTTTCAACTTCAGCATTTGCAACGACAACTGTTAGCAAGGCTAAGCAAGAGTGCTAATGCAAACTGTTCCTGTCTAGAAGAAACATACAGGAGAGTTAGCATCGTTCTATTCCCCCAAGTAGTGGCCTGACCAACTGCAGCTCTGGACTCTTCCTGCTGAGGCCTTCAGTGTTGAGGAGGAAACAGGTGTCAAGTCGGGACAAAATCTTATTTCACCAGGCTTCCATTAATACCTGAATAACTTTCAATTACTTCAGGTTCAGTGTTAGCATTATGTTGTCTTTGTGAATTGTTTTATCAAGAACAAACTCCCGAGAGTTGAAGCAAGAGCGACAAATACATGTCAGTAAACACTCCACCCGTCAGCCGTAACAACACGGTGAGTGCCAGGTTGTGCTGACCGAGCGTGAGTGGATTTCCTCCAGGACACACAGAAAACCAGCCTGCTGACTGCAGATGACCATTATTTTATATGTGTAGTGAAACAGCAAGAAAGTGCGAGTCTAGATGCGACAGTCTACACGCGATCGGAACACACTGCTAGACACTTCCTCCTTTATCGCCAGCCTGTGGTTGCCAACATCAGATGCAGCCGAGTGTCTGAATGTAGGTCAACTTGATTAACATGTTTCCTGTGACTAAGTGGCATCACAGGAGCCGTGCTGGTTCACAACACTGCCTCAGGTATGCTCGCTTCAGACCCAGCAGTGAGGCAGCGGAGACTTGAACATCTTGGTATCTCCTTCCATTGCTGACCTGCACTGGGATATTTCAGGGGGTGATATAAATACTCCGGGGACCAGCTGCTGGCATTTCCAGCTCATTACAGCGTGTATAATGCAGTGACAATGATAGCTTTTGCAGGGGTGGAAAAAAGTTTTTGGAGACTCTTCACGCTTTCAACTGAGTGCAAATGGAAAATTCTTAACTTTGTAGTGTGATGGCTTACATATATATATATATTTTAGCTCAGTTTTGCTGACTTTGATACCAACAATGTTAGAACTGACGTGATGAAACTGTCAAGAAGTTAGTTAGGTTAGTTTCTCTTGTTAAGAACAGATCACTTGTATTTGTTTGTGTCTGTGTAATGCAGTCACACCTGTTGAAACACAAAAGCTGCCAAGTATTTTCATGATAATATTTGAGACTGTCTGAAAACCTTTTCCGCCACAGTATTGGACATGAATTTCTGAAGTTGCTTGTGTGCAGAACGGGACAATATTTGAATTGTTTGTTGACAAGTACATTGACGCAGGAAAACTTGAGCCATATTGAGGCGAAGTGGCAGCATTACATGCTATTAGGGACGGTAAATATGCTACTCATTTATGAAGTTTGATTGACCTAACAGACACGCTGTTAAGAGATCTGGCAGAGAGAGAATGAATATGTGACGTAACAACATTGACTAAGACGTGCAAACCCCCCACACCCACTTTATTGACAAATGCCAGCATATGTCAGCATTAATATTCAAAGTCAAAGTTAAAATGACAATGAACTAGTACACATCTGAGGTTACACAACTCTAAGATTTACTTTACAGCACAACAGTAGAACTACTACTCTACTACTGTCAGTACTAGCTGCATTCCTAAGTGATAAATATATACTTACAAACTGGAAAAACGGAATGGTTACTGAGTAAGTATAGAGCTTGTGGAGGCATTCCAGTTTAATGGAAGCATTTTCTTTGGGTAAACACTCACACCAGCGCAGGATCTGAAGTGAGATTTTAAGGGAATAACAGACGCGTTTTCACTTAACTATTAAGGAAGGCGCGATCAGTGATTGACTGCGTCCCATAGCGAGTGGAACAAACAGTTAACCAGCTCGTGACCAAACAGGATCACGTTGCTGTGTTCCGTTATGGCGCACGGAGGTGTGAGGCGGATGAACTTTGCTTTCCAGCAGGTGCGCGGAACCCGACCGTCCGGGAGGTTTCAACATACCCAAAGCGATTAGTTCTCTCTGAACTCCGGTTTTTTCTTCCAGCGCCGCCAGCTGGTCCGTCACCAGGTTTTTCTCGTGACACATGGCCACGAAGCGGTCCTTTAAATGGCTCATTCTGATGCCGTCCCCGGTCTGACACCGACTGGCAGAAACATAATACACGTCAAAACATGCTGTTGTTGGCGACAGGGTGGTTTTAAGTTACCTTATCTTGGTGAGAAAGTTGCCGGGAAAAGTGCTGCTGCGGCGGCGGCTGACTCGAGCGGAGTGAGTAGACCTGGAGGGGGCGGAGCTTCACGGCTGGGGGTGCTGACCAATCACAGAGATCCGCGGAGTGACGTCTACTGTAGTCGGTGAAAACGGCCGTCAACTTTTCAAAACTAATTTCCTTTTATGATCCGGAATAAGAGGAAGCGCTGAACACAGTACCAACTTTTATAAATAGGTAATGCAAAAACATATGTGTTTGTTATTCCCTTCAGGTTTGTTTCAAAGGTCTTCCAGTCCTTTAAACGTCCTTTTAATATACGAGACGAATGGGAGCAGCCTCCCGCTTTTATTTAACTTTTTCATCTTTAGTTTTCCTTTAGAGGCTTTGAGGATCATATCACGCCTCTGATACAAAATCCCTTTGTTTTTGGTGATGCAGAACAGCCTGTTCATGCAAACGGTGTTTTGTTAGCTCTGAATTATAGGGGTTCTTTTTATATTAGATTCTCTTTACTTATCTCACTGTGGAACATTTGCATACTGTAGTTTAAGTGCAGTTTATAGACAACAGAAAATACAGTAAATACATAAATAAAATGCAATAATGGTGGATATTTTAGAAAGGTTTTTAATCCACCTTTATAGCACCTAAATATATTCCTCGGTTTCAAATCGCTTCTGCGCACAAATGAGCACAAACAAATTTCATAACCTTTGATCGGTGTTAGTTACTAATATGTGGCTTATCAACATCTCAGGAACTTTGATAGTCTACGATTGACAGCATGAAACGGAAGATTTCCACTCAGAAGCCCAACAAATAATGAATGAATGAGGCTCTAAAGAGAGTGATAAAGATGGAGGAGTTTGTGGACTGAGGGTTTCGGTGAAGAAACAAACTGTGTTGCATATTGAGGGCCAGCAGAGGGAACTATAAACTGCAGTACCAGTAGACCGTAAACCGCCTCAGACTCGCCCCTTGATGCCTCAGTCGTGCCCCCGACCTTTGACCCAGACACATTATTTTAACACAACATAACATTTCATAACATTTCAGAATAGAACCCTTCAAATTCAGTAAAGTCAAAGAACACTAGGTGGCGATGTAACCCTTTTTGACCTGCGTTTTAACTGCAGGCTGCACTACATTACATTGGATTTTCATATGAAGATTTTATGGCCAGTTATTTTGCTGCCTTCATCTCAGGACCAGTGAAATGAAAGAGCCGCCTCTGTGCTGCACAGTGATCTATAATCCAGAAGGATGCATTGGAATGCATTGCACTGCAGGAGAACCCACATGAGACACAACTTTTCTTGTATTTCTCTCTTTGCAACAGGCTGTTCAGCGTTTCTGAAGCAGTAAAACTGACTGAGCATGTGCCATTTGTTCCTCAGGGATTTGCTAAAGTGAGGACAATGTCACAGGGATTGGGACAAACCTGACAAACCTCAACACATGTTGGCACATGTTTGAGCTTGGCTCGAGGACGGGATTACAGGTGATTGGATTGTCCGAAGGTGACGTGGACGACATTGTTGCAGAGCAGAGACAAA
This sequence comes from Synchiropus splendidus, assembly GCF_027744825.2. Classification (NCBI taxonomy): domain Eukaryota; kingdom Metazoa; phylum Chordata; class Actinopteri; order Syngnathiformes; family Callionymidae; genus Synchiropus; species Synchiropus splendidus. The sequence goes on from NC_071349.1 coordinate 8,358,982, forward strand.
GGTGGAGTCATCTCCATGGTCATCGCAGACCTGACCATACTGTCAACATCGCTATTCCACTGAACATGTACCGTCTTAATCCTCAGTGGTTCTCAGCCAAACCAGAGCCAGGAATGTGGTGAAAAACACTGCTTCTGTCCCAGTCTCCAGCAGTTCACTGGACATATGCTGGGCTCTCACGGTCGCACCTTTAGCCTCTGGCTTCTGACCTCATCCTATTATACAGATCATCATCGCCGACTCTGACACCACAGCCAATCTAAACTCACCAAAGGAGCGTGTCAAATATTACTGGTAAAAAGGTTATCAATATAGTGTAGTAGTCTGTTTTAATATATGTTTGTTTGGAAGCATGAGGAGGAGAGGAAGAACTTCCCTGAAATAATTGACGGTAACCTCTGGTGGACTGAGATGTCTTTGGTCCATAAGCTGGGCGGCAGCGGAGGAAGACCTGTGTTGCATGGGATCTGGATAATCCGTTTAGGGAAACCTTTGGCTTCATCAGTCAATGCTTCCTCTCTCAGACTGGATGAGCAGCTCAGAGTGACAGAGGGCCAAGACTCCATCAGACTCTCTCCATCCTCCTCACTTCTCGGGACAAAGGGTGTCTTGCTTGACACTGGTTGCTCAAGGAGGAGGGGGTCCCGACCCGGCGAAGACCACCATGGATTGGATGAGAAAGTCGATCCAGAGCCTGCTGCCGGCCAAACTCAGGGCGTACGTGAAGGACTACTGCAAGAGGAACGGCCTGCTGACCCTCTCGGTGTTCGCGGTGCTGACGGGATGTGTGCTCGGATTCTTGCTCCGGACCCTCAACCTGTCCACCCAGGTACACGCGCACGCCACACTCTAACCCTAGAGGTCATCTTGAACTGTTGTGCTGCAACATGGATCTCTTTCTTTGGACACCAGCTCGTGACCTTCCATCAGTCAGACTCCATCTATACGTTAGATATGTACATTGTTATTCTCAGTGTAGCCAGCGTCTTGGCCCCGCTGCTGAAGCCAGGCGCTCTGAGGAGCTTGCGTCACTGTGATGTAAGATGCTCTAAACACAGCAGATAATTGAGGCGCAGCTTAACCGATGATCACTGAGGACAGCAGGAGAACGTTCATCAATAATAACTTTAGGCTCCAAGCTTCCACCGTTTCATTCTCACTTTACCTGCTGCTTTCAAGGTGTTTCTTTCAATAGCTTCAGTCCTATACTGGACGAGAGAGATTAACTTAATCTTCATCTGTTTGTTACACTTGAAATACGTGACTAAAATTGTTCCTGCATCAAACAAGACATCCTGTATGTGCAGCTTGGCGGTTCACCTGCCCAGGGGCCCCTCAGTAAGGCATCCTTTCCTTTGAGTGAAGTGACAGGGGCGGACCAGGGAATGTTTTTAGGGGCCACGTTATATGTTGTTACTGTTGTGAGGGACCATCAAGATGAAGTTGGGAGGACAGAAGAGATGGTCTTAACCTGAAGTTTCGGTTTCACATTTGAACATACAAAAACCTGTAGTGAAACAGTGCACTGTCCTAAGATGCAACACAGAGCTGTACACTCTATTCAGAGCAGGCATGAGCTGATCTTATGCGACAAACAGTCCGCAAACTTGTGCTGCTAATATGGATGCTTTTAAAAAGAATGTGAATACCTACTTCTCGACACCCCCAGTTCTCAGTATTGGGACACAATTCTGGCCTGAAGTGCTTCAACCTCTTCTCTTCTTCTCTTGAAGCGTGAAGTCACCTTGCTGTTTGATCACTAAAATATCACATTGTTCCGGGGTCAAGTGAGTGTAAAGAAGCTCGGTTGACCTTTGACCTTTTCCCATCAGAATCATCTGTGTCAAACCAGGCAACATTTACAACACATGATAAGTAAACAGATTGACATTGTGAATGAGTCAAACCTGAAAAATCTGTTGCATGTTGTTGACATCACACTTCACATGTATGTCAGACCAGTGGAGGGTCCAGCATGCAGATGATGATGGACTTCATGTTCACATCTGAATAGGATCTTGCTGGTCCTGTTCACGTGTGTGAAACTTTATTTATCAAAGCAGAACAAGTGGAGCGAGTGTTTCTCTTTCAAGACCACCCCGACGCTGAAATCTGTGGCGTGTTTCTCCTGCAGGCCAAGATCTACTTCTCCTTCCCCGGTGAGCTGCTGATGAGGATGTTGAAGATGTTGATTCTGCCTCTTATCACGTCCAGGTGAGAGAAGTGAACCCAGCATGACCATACTGTGACCTGTGAAGAGCAGTGTTGAGGCTGTGCAGCTCCACAGGATCTTTCTGTCAGTCATTCACCTGGAAGCTTCCAGATGCAGGTGGAAGTGACTCTGTTGAAAGATGGGGTGCACGTCAGCAGAGCAGTGGAGGAGGACTGTTTGGAAGCTAACCACAGAGATGCTTCATGCTAGGATTAGCCTGCAGCAGTTAAAATGGAGACTGACTGTCACAGGCTGTTGGGTGACTTGTGTGCAGCTGCGACTTGGAAGGTGTTGAGCACGGTACCTTCAGCATGCACTGGGGCGATTTGCAGCCGAGTGTGAAGCGGCCGGGATGAGGATCAGTACCTCCAAGTCTGAGGCCATGGTTCTCGACCGGAATAAGGTGGTTTGCTCTCTCCGGGTCGGTGGAGAGTTCTTGTCCCAAGTGGTGGAGTTCAAGTATCTCGGGGTCTTGATCTCGAGTGAGGTTAAAAGGGGAGCGTGAGATTGACAGACGGGTTGATGCGTCGCTGTATCGGACCATCATGGAGGGAGCTGAGTCACAAGACGAAGCTCTGGATTTACCGATCGATCTACGTTCCCACCCTCACCTATGGTCACGAGCTTTGGGTAATGACCGAAAGGATGAGATCGCGGATACAAGCGGCTGAGATGAGTTTCCTCTGCAGGGTGGCTGGGCACACCCTTAGAGATAGGGTGAGGAGTTCGGTCATCCGGGAGGAGCTCGGGGTGGAGCCGCTGCTCCTCCACATCGAGAGGAACCAGCTGAGGTGGCTCGGGCATCTGATCTGGGTGCCCCCTGGACGCCTCCCTTTGGAGGTGTTCTGGGCATGTCCTACCAGGAGGAGACCCCGGGGAAGACCCAGGACTCGCTGGAGAGATTATGTCTCTGGTCTGACCTGGGAACACCTCGGGATCCCCCGGGAAGAGCTGGAGGAGGTTTGTGCGGATCGGGAAGTTTGGGCTTCCCTGCTCCGAATGCTGCCTCCGCGACCCGGATAAGCGGCAGAAGAAGGTGAAGGTGAAGGAGAATCAGAATCAAATTTATTGCCATGGTCAGTGGGGATCCCACCAACTAGGAAAGTACTTTGGAATAATGTGCAGTCAAAAATAAAAACTAAAATAAAATAAAATAAAATAACAAAGGTTGATCACAAATTCAACAGTCTGACGGCCGAGGGAAAGAAGCTGTTCCTGTGACGGGAGGTTCTGGTCTGGATGGACCGTAGCCTCCTGCCAGAGGGAAGAGGAACAAACAGTCCATGATCAGGGTGAGAAGGGTCGGCTCTGATCCCACCAATTCACCAATGCAATTCGTCTTGATAATGTGTGACAACTTTGGAAGAAAATAATGTTGCTGCACAGTTGAATTATGCAAATAACAACTGTGTAACTCTGCCGTCCTGTGGACCTCCTGCTGTACTCGGCCCTTCAGTACCAAAGTCAGTTTGGTGTTTGGCTTGTTTCATTCCAAAGGGTTTTAACTTGATTGTAGTGATAAAATGATCCAGTGTGTCTCATGAATATAATAAGCTCTACTTTGAGTCTCTGCTGATGGTGGAGCTCCGCACACCTGAAGCTATTCGCTTCATAGCAGCACTAAAACAAATGTGTGACTCTCCAGTTTAATGTCCGGCCTGTCCGCCATGGACACGAAGGCGAGCGGCCGGCTGGGAGTCCTGACCATCACCTACTACCTGTGGACGACGTTCATCGCGGTCATCGTCGGCATCGTGCTGGTCCTCATCATCCATCCTGGGACGGGCTCAGAGAAGGAAGGTCACCACGCCAGCTCTGGACCAGTGATGACGTCTGCAGACGCCCTCCTGGATCTGATCAGGTGAGTGAGGAAGCATCTGCCCGCTGATCTCCCTCTCATCTTCAACTTCACCTGACAATGACCTCCACTCAGCACTGAAGCTCTCAGCACTGGATTAAAACGTACTTAAAACAATGACTACTGAAGAGCTCCGCTCATATTTGGAGTACTGGGGGCTACTGATCATGAACATGAGAGAGAGATGCACAACCACATTCTAACTCTCACACAACAACAACCACACAACCTGCCTAAAGGGACACACACAGTACCACATGCACCTACTCTCTTTGTACACACACACACCAGAACATGAAGAACTTTACAACACACATTGTGGGATTACACAAACACAAATTCTAACTGTTTACACCCACATTTTAAAAACAAACTCCTCTTTACTCTATAATGGCAGAAAAAGTGAAAATACACAAGCAATTTTCTCAACTCCAGTGAGCATCCAGCTAGTCTCTCTGGACCTTCTCTGTCTCTGCTAGACCAGAGGTGTCTATGAGCCTTCTATGAGCAGAAGGTTGCCAGTTCAAATCCCAGTGAGGTCATCACTGTGGGTCTCTGAAGCTGGTCTGCCTTGGCAATGCTACCTCCACTGTTTCACCACACAGTCTTGCCACGACAGTTGTGAGTAGCCGAGCGGACTCCACGAAGACGAGCCCACATGCACATCACATGCACAGCACATGTACACCAGTGCCTCATTTAAGTGAGGGCAATAAATCTGGTGCATTCCTGGAAAAACATGGCGTGTGTGAGAGTGCGCATGCGCTGGTCCAGCATGCTCATTCATGTGCCAGATTAACCATATAATGCCCTTGACTTTAATCTGGTTACTCAACAGACCAAGATCAGTGTGTGTCTGCAGCTCAGAGCAGAAGATCCTCCGTCTTACGTGTCTAAAGTGTCCGGTACACCACCACTGACGTATGGGGCTTAAATACACCGGCCATTCTCACTCTCCCTGTCACTCTGAATCAGTTCCATGTCCGACTCAGCCCACCTGTGAGTCAGCGTGTGGCGACTGTTGCACCAAAGAGGGTCATTCTTGAGGAGACATTTTTCCACTCTCCTCCATGAAGACTGTCACTGCCCACTCTTCCATAGTTTCCCCTGCTGTGGCCAACATGGCCGACAAAATGACTCCTTTGTGTCGGCTAACTCACAATAAAAGCTCAGGATGGGTTTGAAAACTCCCCTCAGTTTGAGACCATCATTTTAGTTGCTATTTCAGATGTTTCACAGGAGAATGTACTACCATGTCAAACTCGAGGCTCGGGGGCCAAATCCGGCCCCCAACTCATTTTTGTGTCCCTTGAGATGGTTTGGCTCAGGGATGCTAACTATCATACAGAAACTTGGTGAGAAGTAAGGCCAGTTATCCACAGTACTCTTTTGATCTCCACCAGTGTCACCACTCTGTGACTTCCTTCAACGTCTCTCTATTAATGTTGAGGGGTCAGGTGACACCCTTTTAAGACCCCAGAATACCTAAGGGTTCCTCTAACTATGGACACATTTGCATGACAGCCTCCTGCATGTACTCATAACTCACAATGGAGGACTGTAATATCAATATAAACAAGGAGGAAACTTGTGTTTAAAAATGTTTTCCTCTCAGTGAGTTCATTGTAAAGAACATCAAGCAAACTAGTCAAATTGAGAAACAGCATCGTGAACATCAGGTGGTTCTTGACATGAGCTGTTTTTCTGACTTGTCAGAGGATAGTCGTCTATGAGAAGATGTGCACCACTGGTCCAGCTCAAATATTGTTCACTCTCAGACAGAAAGATGAAGCTCATGCAGCGCTGACAAACCACCATTCAAATCCAATCCTCTCCACAGGAACATGATCCCCTCCAACCTGATCGAAGCCACGTTCCAGCAGGTCAGTGAACGCACCGTTGTTCGTTCAAGTGTTGGTTTCTTTCTTCCTCACCGACTCCTGTTTGCCGTCGCCGCAGTATCGAACAGACCTGGTTCCCATCGTGCAGTCCTCCAACGTCAAGGAGTCGCAGGCCAACTACGTGTACGTGATGCCGGACTACCACAACCCCCGGCTGGGACACCCCGTCTTCCTGGAGATCACGCCGGCCCCGGACATCAAGTACAAGATCGTGCCCAGCACCAGCAAGGGCATGAACGTTCTGGGCATCGTCATCTTCTCCGCCACCATGGGTGAGAACATCCCACACTGACCTCAATGTGACATGGCATGACGAATAAGCATCTCTCAAGCGGGTTCCACCACGCTGCACCCACCTGCGGGTTGGACCTTCGTATGATAGTTGTGAACAACAAACCTTCAACGAACCGTTTCATATCTACACTGTCAACGTTTTTCTGAAGCAGTCAAGCGCCATAAAAGAGCCAACACACGCTCCATGTTTGGTCCCCCTTTGGTCGCTCATGCGGCTTCAAATGGAACAGACTGTGTTTTGGAAAATCGATGACCAATGACTTTGTTAAAGTCAATTCAAGGTCGCATTGATCTGCGGATGCTACGTTCGAATCATTCATTTTTGAGGGTGTTTTCATGAGGTGATTTATCATCCAGCATATTGAAAAACACAGTCATGCATGTTTGCTGTGTAGTTTCCAGCAGTTTTCCAGAAAAACATAATAAAAAAAGAGACATTTCTGAGCAAGAAAACGCCAATATTATTCTGTTTATACCAGCATTGCTGTCCATCTTCCTGTTTAGTCTCTCTGGAGTAGTGCGCTGTACCAGATTAGGTAATCTGAACGTGTGTTCTCAGGCTTGCTGCTGGGGAAGATGGGAGAACGTGGAGCTCCTCTGGTCAACGTGTGTCAGTGCATCAACGAGTGCGTCATGAAGATCATTAACGCGGCCATGTGGTGCGTTTGCCCTCTCTCTCTGACACACACACACTCACTGTCACACACTCGAAGGGCTGGTTGCTCCTAAAAAAGGACAGACTGCGGGAGCAGAGCCGGATTATTTCTAAAAGTGAAGCTGACACAGCAGCTCAGTGGCACCTCAGGTGTCTCTGTCCTGCCAGTGGATTACGCTGCAGTGAATGAGCGAGGAAGCTCAGTTTAATGGTGTTAGAGAAGGCAGCAAACACACGACACGCCTGATCAAACACCGCGGCCCTCTGACCCGCACAGGTACTTCCCCTTCGGCATCGTCTTCCTGGTGGCCGGGAAGATCCTGGACATGCACGACCCGGCCCACCTCGGCGAGAAGCTGGGCATGTACTTCATCACGGTGCTGTCGGGGCTCTTCGTCCACGGCCTGGTCCTGCTGCCTTCCTTCTACTTCTTCTTCACTCGCAAGAACCCGTTCCCCTTCATCCGGGGGCTTCTTCAGGCGCTGGTCATCGCGCTGGCCACCTCGTCCAGGTGGGTCACCTGCTGGTCAGAAGGTGGCAGAGCTTCAGCTCCATGTTTGTCTGCAGCTCCGCCACCCTGCCCATCACCATGAAGTGTCTGCTGGAGAACTGCGGCGTGGACAGACAGATCGCCCGCTTCGTTCTGCCCGTGGGAGCGACCATCAACATGGACGGGACGGCCTTGTACGAGGCGGTGGCCGCCATCTTCATCGCGCAGGTCAACGAGTACGACCTTGACTTCGGCCAGCTGGTGACCATCAGGTGGGTGTTAGCTCAGGCCCATCCGTGTCACGCTCCACCTGACTCCTCCCCTGCAATAGCATCACCGCCACGGCGGCAAGCATCGGGGCAGCAGGGATCCCCCAGGCCGGCCTGGTTACCATGGTGATCGTGCTGACCTCCGTGGGGCTACCGCCGGCCGACATCTCCCTGATCGTGGCCATCGACTGGGTCCTGTAAGTGCCGCCCGTGGAGCCGTCACTTCTGCTGAAGGCGGAGAAAGACTGTGGTGGTTCTCCTCAGGGATCGCTTCAGGACCATGATCAACGTTCTGGGCGACGCCTTGGCGGCTGGGATCATGGCGCACATATGCAGGAAGGACTTTGAGAAGGCAGCCACGATGGCAGTGGCTGGAGTCACCACCCCGGTCCCTTCTACCAACAGACGAGGAAGTCAGCGGGTACAGTGCAACAACATCACTGTCAACAACTTCATACGCAATATGACTTTTGTGGATTAAATTCATAACGTAGTAATAGAATAGGAATAAATACAGTAGTTATAAGAACCTCAAACAATAGAAATAAAATAGGAATAGAAAGTAATAATAAACAGGGATTGTTTTCCAAAATATTTTCAATTTGAAGGTCAAATATACTCCCAAATATAAAGTTTAGATAAAGTTTAAATGGAATAAAGTTTAGTTATATAGGTCCTATAAATAGTTACAAGGCGCTTGACATAAACAGAATTAATCGTGCAGTAAACTTTTATTATTTTGTAATTATTATCATTCACAATATTAAAAAAAACAAATCTATTGTACAACAGGATTTTGAATATATATATATATATATATATATATATATATATATAATGTGTAACTAGAAAAGCCAGATAGTGACCTGACCTCACTGACCTGATCAAATCTCACCACATTAATGTATAAACAGGACTGGAACTTATTTTGGACCCTCTGTCCTTCCCTTCAGAGAGACACGGTCATCTCCTTTGGCAACCAGAGTGTGGCGCTGTCGGACGCTCCTCTGATGGCGCACCGCTGCGACTACGTTTTTGAGGTGGACGGAGACAACGTTCTGGAGCGGCCCATGGCCTGCTACAACCTCTGCCAAGTGTGATGCAGCGAACAGTGCACCGGACTTACTTGAACAGAGAGGGCGCCACTGAGTCGACGGTTGGTGGGCTTCAGTGCGACATGCTGCAATCTCCCAAGTGACCGCAGGAGGCCACTGAACTGCCCGGGCAGATGCACCTGTGCCATCCCCGACGCACGAGCTGCATCACCAGTGGTTGGTAATCGAACTTCAAGTCTCCAGGTTTGAACTTCTGCTTGCCTTAATCAGGTCGCTGGTTTGAGAACTGGAAACACTTGAAATTCTACTCTGTAGGACGTTTTTAGCAGTATTGTACCGAGAACTTCAGCCTGGACAGACGATTGTTTTTATACAACTGATTTTACTGTTCATGTCTTCATGTTTCTTAATAAAACGGCTCGCAAATACGCTCATGACGTCACGCACACTTGTATCTCTAACCTTGTGGGGACTGTCCAGAACACATGGCTAATCTTAACCAGGGCACAGAACCAAAGTGACAGTTATTTTGAAGTCTTCATCCTCAAACTGAGGCTAAAACTTATGGGGTCTGGCAAAAGGGTCCTAACATGGGGGTGTTTTACCAATGATTGGTCCCCACAAGAATAGATAAACCAATCCACCACACACACCAAGCTCTGGTCGAAGAGTCCACAGCCATTTCTCATCAAATTCCACGCACAATTTGCCTGTTCTCTGACATCAAGTCCATAAAAACACATCAAAACCCTCAACAGTAAAAGGCTCATTGCAGTTATTTATATAGTATTCCTGTCCAAGTACTCCAAACATTTACTTGATCAACAACATATACTGCTTAACTGACACTGATTCAAACATTTTTTTTGGCAGAAACAGGCTTCCAAAGCTGCGAACACCACGAGTTAAATCAAAAGCCTCGAAAGAAAGTCAAAAGACCAACTTTATTGAAACAACATGAGGACATTTGACGGCTAACAGAACAGCACAAACACTTCAGGAGGCATTAATAAATATCTGCTGCCTTCCACCGCTCACTTATAATTTAAGGCAGATGACACGTGTATGAAAAGAACAGATGAAGTGACGACAGTAGAAAAGTGAAAATTATCAAACAAACTTGAAGCTGCTCCAGACAAAATATTGCACAGAACGATGGACTCGACACAGAAACACGCCCCAACGGTCCGAAATCTGTGATGAACTTTAAACTGGGTGAGATTTAGAGAAGGATGTGAACGTTCATGGGCTGCGCACGATCGTATGGAGGACTCTTTCTTTAAAGAGTTAAAGAGCAATTGTGTGTTGAATCGGCCGTGAGAGAAGTAACTGCTGTGCGGTGTTCAGGTGTAGACTCTGATCGTGTGTTGCAGGCCACTTCACACTGGCTTTCAAATGCATCTGACAAAAGTTTTTTTTAAATAACTTCCTCCAGTTTCCTCCTGATTCGTGAAAGATGCACTAGCTGCATCCGCTCCCAACTATTTTGCCTGTTCCAAGCCCAACCTGGAAAATTAACATGGAAAAAAAAAAAAAAAGACACAAAAGAAAAACTCAAAACCTTCAGCAAAACAAAAGATTTAATAATCATTTCAAATCAAAACAAGCAAAACAAGACAAAGAAAAAAAAACAACCAACTCAAACGAAAAGATTTAACAAAACAAAATGAAATTTATTAGTTTGAAATCAAAACAAGCAAAAAGAAAGAAAAAGAAAATCCGTCGTTACAAAGGCCAAACTTCGAGATGAGCACTCGATAAAACAAACCTGTGGTCGCCAGAACTTAAAAACAGCCTTTAAAACAAAAGTCTGACGGAGCAGCTCAGCACTTCACCAAAAAGAACCTCAGTACCTCTCATGGGGGAAAAAAAAACAAAAAACCTGAATAAAACTTGTCAGTTCAGGAAAGAAATTCTGGGCCTGTTTTTGGTCCACTCTCCTTGCCAGAGCGCACGGGACCTGCTGCTCTGACCGTCCTGCTCTAAAAGAAGAAATCGGCTTTGTTGAGATTTGAAAGTGCTTTGCTCTCAAGACAATGATTGGTGTCATCAGTGCGTGGCCACTGAATTATAATTTAAGGCATCTACGTCTATGCGCTTCTCAGGACTACAGGCTGCTGTCGCAGATCCTCCCCAGCAGGTGGCGCACGTCCAGAGCGGCCTCCTCCCAGTGAAACATATGAGAGGACAGCAATCTTAGTTACGTTGTAACTTCAACATATTTGCTTCAACCGTCGAGTCTTTTTAAAACTGAAGCCAACACAAGATAAAAAACGAATGGGGACAAAAACAATGATGAACCTTTTCTAGACACTTAGCCTAAACGTGATATCAGATCTGCTCCAGCTCCCGGCCTCAGGACCTGCCGACGGCTCGGCCGTCTACTTGTGGCCCTTGTTGGTTTTGAAGGACACCTGCAGAGTCTTGTCTCCGACTCTGTAACCGTTGAGGCTGGCGATGGCCATGGCGGCCTCGTCGTAATTCGTCATGGTAACGAAGCCGAAGCCCTTGCACTTGTTGGTGTTGAAGTCACGGATCACCTTGACGTTGGTGACGGCGCCGAAGGGCCCGAACATCTGCCACAGGAAGTTCTCGTCAGCTTCCTGGGCCAGGTTGTAGATGAAGATGCACCAGCCGGAATTGGTGCTCCCGGGGACCCCGACACCTCCCATCCCACCCATGTGATCCACGCCCATGGGGGAGAACCTGGACAAACAGAAGAGCCAATGAGACAGCTGTGACTGGAGAAGTCCGGAACAAAATCCACCTCCAAGTCCAGGGTTTCCTGCAGCTCCATAAACTGCTTAGCATCAAGACTGTGAGTCAGTAACACTGTCGTCAACACTGTCGTCAACACTGCCGTCAACACTGCCTCCATGATTCCCACCAAGCATGGGCAACACCTTCTTTGGTGTTTCACTCACAAAGGTTTTGAATGCCTCTTTTTTCATCCATATATTCTAGTATTATTCATAAGGCAGCAGGTCATGTGAACTTTCCCAACGATAGTAAGAAACAGACACTGGGGTAAGCCTTGTTGAGACAAACAACTATATATAAAGGACAGTCACATCCCTTTTCATTCATGTCTGCTTCACTGGACTGAAAGGCTGCATGTTTCTGTAGGACTTAACTGCAGACATGATTTTGATGTTGCAGCTTCTCTCAAAGACAGTGAGCTGAAGTGAAGAACCACCATGATTGGGAGCAACAGACTGGTTGTACCTGCAGTTCTGAATGTTGTCTCTGCTTAACACCCACATTCAACACTAAAACTTGCAGACTTCGCTCACCTGAACCTCTGAGTCTGGTGGTGCAAGGGTCCGCCGAAGCGCCGGGGCGGAGCATGGTAAATCGGGGGGGCTACTTGGGCGTTCTTCATTTGGTTTGGATTCCCGGCGAACTTGACCGTGATTGGCTCGGCGGCGCCCGGAGGCTTCTGACCGTTCAGCTGATTGACAGCTTCTTCTGCCTCGGCCCGCTTGTCGAAGCGGATGAAGGCGACGCCCCGGGAGATCCCTGGAACAAAGGTAGGGGGGTTACCACACTGACTGCTTGGCGACAGCAGCTCAAAAGCGATGGGAAGAGTCAAAGATTCTTATCTGCAAGTGGAGAGAATTGTGGAAAAAGCAAGGAAGTCATTCACCTGTCATACCTGTTGTCTGATCAACAAGTACCCGAGAATTTATGATGCGGCCAAAGCGCGAAAACATGTCTTCCACGTCCTTCTGGGTCATGGACCTGGGCAGACCACTGATATACAGGTTGGCATCTTTAATCATGTCAGAACTGGGCCGCGCATAGGAAACCTGGCAACAAGAGGCAACAGCAGACCCATTTCAGTTTGGGAAAGACACAAAAGCTCCCTGACACACACACACACACACAGACACACAAATAAAATGGAAAATACATCAACAAGGCTCAAGTTAAACTTCAAAATCTTTTGAAAATATCGAGGGATTTAGACTTTATGACTAGGGGTGGTGACGGGGAACAGCTGTCCTACCCTGCATGCTGCGATTAACGGTATGGTCACGAAAGTATTGATATTTCTCATCAATTAAATAGGGCACTTCAGACTCTAGTCGAGCCACGGTCTATCGTACATTGACAAGACTATGGCTCTGTTATGCGCAACAACCAACAGAAAAACCAAGCGGTGTGAGGAGAGTGCTGAGGATAATTATAAATAAATGCACTTTTAATGAATGTCATAGAAACCATTGGTAGTTACTGAACCATTAAGTCAGTGCAGGCCTGTCACAATAATGGATATGGACGATATAGACTCAAATTATAACACATAAATGAACATTATTTTCAGAACAAATGAACCACTAATCTAAAATTTTCAAATGCAATCCCAAATTTCTTATCAGTACAATAAGTGAACTTTTAAATAGCTTCAATAAAACAAAACAAAGATTTAATGGATCCACACTTTCTGTGAGTGGAGGCGGGGCTACACACATAACTGTAGCTGATGCTCAAATATGAAAGTGTGAAATGGGTTGTGATGTATTGGTAAGGAATTATTTTGTAATACATGGATTATCGCTGCTTTGTGATAATATCCACCTATTGTGTGAGGTATCCCGTGATTCCCACCCACCCCAGGGAATATATCAACAAATTAACTTGACCAAAGCAAGTCTTTTTAAGAGGCCTCGGGGTGATGAAATGTACTAGCTAGCTGGGTGACAGCACAGGAGCCACAAGAGTTATCACATCTTTGCTTTGAGAATTGTAGAACACCTGGTAGCACGTTACCTTGATAGTTTTGGACTGTAGCCTTAGTCCATTCAGAGTACTGATAGCTCTTTCTGCATCACTAGGGTTAAGATAGTTAACAAATCCGTACCCTAAACTGTGGCCTAGAGAAAAAAAAGGAAAACAACAAAATAAAACAAAAAAAATTGTATAGTTAAAAAAATTCTGCAAACAAATAAACATATTAAAAACAAAACAAAACATTGCATGGTTTCCTGAAAAGAAGCAGAGTCAACCATTTTAACTATTTGGTACAAAGAAAATCCAAATTTAAGATGTCTTGAAAACAACATTTAAAGACCCTATACAGTTGGGGGCAAAAAAGAACTGATAAACATCAAAATCACTCCATTCTAAATCAAATTTACTTCACACTGGTGTGTGGTTCTGGAGGATCAAAGAACAGAGAACTTCAGCTGGGATCTTACCCGCCAGTCTGTCACGGATCAGCTTGGCGGAATCCACCTCCCCAATGCTGCTGAAGAGGCTTCGCAGCTCGTCCTGGGACATGGTCTGGGGCAGGTAGTTCACTATAAGATTGGTTTTGGCGTCTCTGGCCTCATCTCCACCCATGTGATCGTCGTAACCGTTCGACATGTTGTACAGCTCCTGGTGCTCACCCTGGAAAGGACGACGTGAGGGTAGGTTAATGTTATATTTGTTGGTCTTTGCAGCCTCATACATTCATGCTTTGACCTTCCCAATGAACAAACCCCCCACTGAGCATAGCTCTTCAGTTAGGTTTCTTATGGTGTATAAAAACACCCAACAAATGAACCTGCAATACATGCAGAGACACTTCAACACATGAGATTATGACTCAGATGAAGCAAAGGATTGTGGGAGTCTGACTATTTGTGTGACACAAACATCTAAGAGTTGTCAGTTTAGTTTAATTAGACTGCCTCTGAATAGGCGCTGCCAGCCAAGCTTGTCATGGGACACATTACAGCGTTGTCTTGCATCAGTCAGTCAGTAAACTAACACCTTTATATAAGCCTTTTCATTCAGACTCGACGTAAGAAGTTAGACATGAAATAAAGGGCAGCACAACTTCATATTGGAAACTATATTGGTAGTTTATAAAGCAAATGGATTATCTTGTCCTCGCACGGCTTCACAGGCCTGACAGTGGTCAATAGATTTTGGCACTGATTCATTAAAACGTCGATAACCAGGAGCGCGGGTTGGATTATAATGGGCATGTGGGATAACTGCTGGTGGCTGATATGGAAGCCAGCCAGAAAAGAAGGATGCAGCCAAGCGATTGAGCGGACAGAGGTCCATTCATCTAAGAGAGAGGTCGGGATTGTGTATTCTTGTGGCGAGGGCGAGGAGCCTGCAGAGGATGAATGAACGTCTTATGTTGAACTGAAACAAGAGCCAAGCTGGAGGAACTGGCTTGAATGACATTGTTGATTGTTGCTGACTTTGTATTTTGACTGTTATAGTGTTATTGGAAGACTATAATCTTAAATTGGACTTGTGATGTATTGTCTCCCATTGGCAAGATATGTTGGGATTTGGACAGCACGTTTGCCTTCATTGATCCAAGCCACATGTACCGGACGGTAGTGCAGGGAACTCATTGCTCTTTATCAAAAAAGAAAATCTTCAATAATTTTCCGTGGAAGACCTTGACTTCACGTCCACTTCTTATACAGTATACTTTTAAAAGGCATTCCAAAATGTGACTCATGATCCAAATCCATTTTCCATATCAAATAGAGATGAAAACAAAATTCCAAACTTTTCAAGGCATTTTGAAACCTTGCCAATCATTGTGTGCTTTCAAAACTGATCATAACAGAGCACACGTTAAAAGAATGCGACATTGCTTTTGCTGTCGTCATTCGGAACAATACAGTCAACATTACAGACACCAAACATTGACCATAACAAAAAATCATTTAGAAGTATAAACTTGACAATGACTGGTGCTTCCCCATAGTTGACGTGGGTGCAGACATTTGAGTGCTACTGGCATTAAATATACACTATAATAAAGGAGATCTCGTTGACAGGTGACAAAATACAGGATGGCAACAACATGAATCATGAGACAGGTTTCATTAAAATCTATTATGGTTATTTCAATCATCGGAGACTAAAACTGCTATGCCACTTTGACAGAGCTCCATTTTTTTATCCAAACCTCTCCCAAAAATAAGTCACAAAAAGAGCAACACATTTTGTGTCGTAACATAATCCACTGGTGAGGCAACCCCGGATACTGAACAAAATGTTAAGACTAAAATTGCCAGACTACAGTACTCACTTTCATGTACTTAAAGTGTCCTCGACGAACTGCCATGAAGGCACTTCACTGCTCTGGAGGCTGCAGAGACAGAAACATAGAAACCAATGAATCCTTGATTTAGCAACACAAGCTAAGACAATTTGAGCTGTTCCTCCGCTTTATTCTCTCATGGCAAATAATCTCCTATGTTGTTTGCAGCTGACTCATTCACCAGCACACACTACAAAGCGTCGTACATAACAGAGGTGCTGCTGCAAAACGCCCCATTCATAAAGATGGGCTGCAGTCTTCTCCAGAATGAGAAGGGAACTCAGGAGTGACCCACAATCAGCTGGGGGGTGGAGATAGCTCCATGTTGTGTTGAAGCTTAAATGGTCAGGGGGGGTTTTCATTGAGCAGTATGTGTTGTTAGTTTGGAGATAGGTATAATGCGCCAAGCATTTTTTAATACCTCCAGTGACCTAATGTTTTGGTATTGGACCTCAAACAGTTGGTGATGGATACAGGCCTGCAGGCAATGCTCAATTCAAAGAGACCTTAGAACAGTACATGCGACCTGGACGTAGCACAACAACCTAACGACTGAAATTTTCACAAAATGTTGGGGGCTTTGTGAGGCGGGTTTGTGGAAAAATTAGAATATATCTCGCATAAACAAGGGTATAAAGGTATATGTTTTGTTTAATTGCACCAACGACTTCATTATAGCATTTAAATGATTAAAAAAAACATTGTAGCGCAAGTTAGCTGCAGAAATAACACATGTTTTCCCCGAACCATGCAGAAATCTTCACCTACCGTGGGTTGGTAGAAACATGCCCGAGTGCACAGACTACGAAGCATTAGCATTAGCACCATGCAAAGCGAACGAGAACTGGCGCCATGCGCAATTTCTGAGAGTGAAATTACTCAAGACACGTCGGCTAACAAACAATGATGCATTTTTGTTTGGCCTGTCCTGCAAAGAGCCTGGAGCGAGAGGTTTATTTGCATAAACGCGCTGGAAGCACAGCGGCCTGCTAGCAGCGGCTAGCCGATGTTAGCGAGCGGACTGCGGCGTTTACGTACTTCCGTTCTGCATTCAACGGGGCGCTGCTCAATTCTTACCAGCTTATTGGAGTAAGAGGTGCTTTCTACCCTCCTCTCCGGCGTTCTTCTTAGTGACGGAGACCCCTTCCCTCCAAGCTGGGCTCGCGTCGCGGAGCTGCGGCTGTGAGTACAGTAGTGAGCAGCGGACAGTGGCTCGCGCTGTGACCAGACCACACCCACTTCTGAGGACACGCCTCTGCAGCCAAAGGTTGGGCGTGGTATCAGCGACCTTCTGCTACTGTTGACTCCCAACACATATTTTTGTTTTACATTAATACGTGCGATTGATCTGATCAGTTATTGGTTTGCGGCGCGATGTAAAGCGATTTGAGTTTATTTTTAATGTTGAATTGCTTTTACAACATGGGTAGTTCTATGCGTTTATTTTAGGACAAGCAAGACTCTTAATATAACTTCGAATAATGGTCTTTTGTTATTAATTCTTTATTACAGAAGTGTCCTTTTATGTTCCGTGCAATGCTGCCATTCTGATGACATTAATGGAGGTTCTCCTTAGATGATATAAACAAAGCATTTTCAAGCTAAATGGTTAAACATATCAAAGTTGTTTAAATGTCAACAACTAGTTTGTCACAGATTAACAGTACAGGGTTGCAAAAAAAAGAAACTTTTTGTCCTGGACTGATGTGATTGAACACATTTTGTTCATTGCTAATTCAAAAAAATGTAAATTACCTGTGGATAAAAGCACATAACAGAAGTAGACACACAATATTTTGGACTTTTATTAACTTATTTTATGTCAATCAATTTGGAACAACAATAACATTAATTGTTTTAAAATGGTATGCTTTAATACTTCAATCTCCCCTTTTAAAATTATAACTTTTGGAACATGATTGTCAGAAAGATGAAATTCTCACCATCTTTTGTCATATCTTTGGTACCATGGACAGAACAGAGGAAGCAAATGATTGACTCAGAACTGAGCACCTTTTCTCATTAGAGTCCTGGAAGCCGAATACTGTTCTACTCAAGTTTGTATTGAGGATAAAGAGAAAACAATGCAGCAAGAACATATTGAAGTACAGCCACATGTTTAACAGCTCCAAATGTTGAGACCTTTATATCTAGTTTGCATATTCCACAACACAAATACAGACAGAAAACAGTTAAATGCACAGACAACCGTGGAAGTATTAAAAACATAACAAAACAAAAACGGAGCAGACGCACCTCGTGATGAATCACATGGGGAGAAATAGATTGGTGACATTTGATGCCACAGATTTCTCAGCTGGAATGAGACCAGTGTCGACATACACTTCCTGAAGTGTAACATCATTCAGACACAAACTCGCCCCTCCATGTGACCCTCACATCGTACAACTGCTGAGGGAATATCGCACTCCCCAGGCCAGTGTTGAGGAAATCAAGATGTAAACTGAAACATAAGTGGAGTGTTTCCAGATTCAATAGTTTAAAAACTTGATCATAACAGCAGATCACAAGACAAAATTGTCACCAAGCTGCCAAATTTTGTTTTGGTCCCGTCACCCTTGCTGTGTCTGTAGCAGTTTTGGCAATAAAAAATACCACTAACACGTCTCCAAATTATATATATATATATATATATATATATATATATATATATATATATATATATATATATATATATATATATATATACACACAAGATTTGTAAACCACAGCGAACGTCAGTTCGACCATCTGCACACCATCTGCACACTTTGCGGTCTGGACATGTATTTGAATGTGACCATGGTGACCATGTTGGGTCTGTTGGCGGCGGGCACAGCGTGTCACTCGGATTGTAGTGGCGACTGACGGACAGGTGGTGGCAGTATGTGGCTGCAGTAGTAGACGCTGCAGCTAGGAGTTGGACAGTAGACAAGGTAAAAAGAATGTTGAACACTGACGGAGCCAGTAGGCTGAAGATCCTCTCCTCTTTGGTCACCTTTGGTAAATGTAGTTTTTGGTGCAAGTTTCAGCGGTTGCTCCTCATTGCCTCCTTGGCAGCCAGGATGAGAGGCGTGAGGCTGGACAGAGGCTTGGCCAGCTTCAGGAACGGATGCTGGAGACACAGATCAGACAAGAATCAGTCAAACTGTAACTTTTAGACTTTATCAGGAGGAGTGAGCCATTCAGCAGTGAAGGGACAGGCAGCACGACAGGAAAGTTGGAGGTGTGCACAGGTGGACTGTGGAGCTGAGGAGCGAGCTGCAAGGGAAAATACACTCTAGCTTCATCATTCATTGATGACAGGTGTATTTTAATTAAAATAATGTGTTTAAGAAAACAGTCTAATCCTAACACTGGAGGTAAATAGAGAGAAGTCTCGTGCAATGTGACAAGGAGGTGAAGTTGTTGAAAGCACTTCAGTAATTCTAAACACACCAGACAGTAGCAGGAAGACAGAAGCATATTTAACACAGCACCAGCTGTAACAGAAGCTACACTCTACCTGGAGCAGTTCTCTTCCTGACCCTCTTTTCTCAACATCCATCTCCAAACAGCGGGACAGGAAGGACCTGAAGACCGGTGACAGCTTTTCTGGACTCTGTAGCTCTGGAGTTCCATTGGTGGCGATTAGATACAATGCCTAGAACAAAGAATATCATACAATGATCTCTTTAGGGATAAAATTACTGGAATCATCTTAACCCTTTGACTATCCCGGCAATGCCAACAGGAATTGACACTCACTTTTCAAGTGGCCGAAGCTCCCTCAAGGGTTGTCCAGTATAGAAAACTTACCCTTATGTAACTGCCAACGTGCTGCAGCAATATGTTGAAGGCCGAGGTCTAACGTGTTTGTTACTTTATAAAATGAGTCAGAAAGGGATTTTATTTTAGTCGGAGGGCTGGTTGAGGAGTGCTGTTTCACATTCTTTTGCATGAGTCTCACAACCATGCTGCAGCTGAGGGAGACCCTGCCCGATTGTTCAGTCCTAGCACAGCAGCTACAGTACCTGAACATTGTACAGATCATCTGAGCAACTTCATAACGTCAGATCTCTATTCTACACGAGCAACATTTCAGCAAATGAAGACTCAACAGATTCTATTAACAAGAATTTTAAATAAAAAAAACTGTGAATAAAACTAACCTCTCTGATCCGTTACTAGCACTTGCTAGGGACATTGAAATAAATAAATGTTTCTAGACTTTTCTTCCTTACAATTCTTTTAAGAATTATTAAAATAAAATAAAAATATTTATGTACCAGAAGAGAAGCTCAGCATGTATTCCACTGATGGGTCTCGTTTAAACAACCATGTATGAAGCTCTAAGAGCAAAACAAAAGGTCATGTTTTGGTTCTTACCCTGAGCGGGTTCTCATTGAGATACGGAGGCTCTCCTTCCACCATCTCGATGGCCATGATCCCTAGAGACCAAATATCCACTTTGGGTCCATAGGCCTTTCTGGTCACCACCTCAGGAGCCATCCAGTATGGTGTTCCCACCATGGTGCTGCGCTTGCTCTGCTCTGGAGTGATCTGAGCGCAGAAGCCAAAGTCGGCTTCACAGAGAGAGGAGATTGTTTAGATGGGTACATCTCAAATTCGTACTGAAAGAGTTGCAAGCTTATTGATGCTCACTGAGTTTGACAGATCCATCCATCCCTAGGAGGACGTTATCACTCTTAATGTCTCGATGGATGACCTGGTTAGCGTGAAGGAACTCAAGAGCCTGCAGGACCTGGAGGGGGATGGAAGAGCATGGAGAGTGTAAAATGTAAGTAGAAGAAACGCAGCAACAAAACACTCAAGAAGAACTCAACGGAAAACACAGACCCTGAGACTGACTGATATGACTCATGGTTTGTAAGAAGGATGGTTCTGCTTAAAAACACAACAAAGCCAACATGCTCATTTTTGGTCACTGAAGCAGTGAGTCTGTCCCACCTCTCTACACACAGCAGCGATCTGAGCCTCGTCCATGCAAGTCTCTGTCACAACGTCAGTGAGAGATCCACCTGCCAGGTACTCCATCACCACAAACAGCTCGTCGCCCACCAGAAAGCTGAATCAAGAAACGCGACCGTCATGATGACCTTGACTTGTGGTGGCTTTTAGAATGAGTTGGGGTGGATGCTACCTGTTCACAAAGTTGACTATGTTTGGATTCTTCATCTCCTTCATGACCAGAATTTCATTGATAATCAGCTCCTTCTTCGGCTGCTTCTGCAGGTTGATCTGTTTGATGGCAACCTGCAGGACAAAATGTCAATATGTACAGGAAGTACTGCGTTCACCAGTGCAACAAAAACGGAAATCTTCATACAACATCAGTTGAAGATGAACCACTAGCTTCTCACCTCTTGTCCCGTTGCAACATCTATCGCTGTGTACACTGTGCCAGATGCCCTGGAATGGAATAAAGACAGGGATTTATTGCAGCCTAGCAAGGCCACTGCGGTCAGAACTACACAACGGAGAGAACACTGAAGGTAAGAAGCAACAACAGAGATAAGAAATATAAGATAAGAAATATAAGATGAGAAATCGCTCATTATGACTCTCCCCTACTTAACACTTAGATTAACTGTTTTTCCCTTTATTCAGGAATTCAATTTGGACTCTGATCCATGTAGCCTGAGGAGCTGATATATTTAGTAAATAAACCTTTGGGTTGGAACAATCCTGCATTCCTCCAATCCCTTTACATTATTAAGACGCCTCATATTAAGACTGTCTCTCATGATGCAACACATAAGTACAGTCACGAATATCATTAATAATGTGAGATCAACTAAAATTCACATGACAGTGTCTGGTGTGTCAAACTTTGAGTGCAAATATGATTGATCTACACATATTTTAGCAAATGCAGTATATATTGGGTGTTAGAATTTCCAAGTGCAATGAGCTCAAGTGGACAGCAGGTGGCAGTAGCAAAGGAGTTGAAGAAGAAGAAGACAAGCCAACAGCAGGATTTTTTAGTTCACATGAAAGTTGATTCATTTGTACATTGCTTCAACTGTACGTTGTGCTTTATCAAATCGAAGCGGCTTTCTGACAGCTTTAACCGAAGCAGGTCATGTGACTGGAGGCGCCTTTCATCTCATCAATGGAGAAACTATAGACAGTTCTTGAATCCAACACCAGCAAAGTGAAACCAGACACAAACTCACCCCTGACCGATCTTCTCATAGCGCGTATATTTCTTTTTTGGGTCACCAATGCTGACAATTGTTCCTAAAATCAGACGACATCCATCAGCACTGCTAAAACTCAAAAAACAATTTTCATTCTGATTCTTTTAGTTACTTAGTTTGTCCATGATCTCCTCATCCGTCATCTTTCCATCCTTTTTCTTGGTCTTTGATGTTGCGTCTGTCTCAGGGGCTGGAATTGGGTCGATCACCGATCTTGTGTACACCTGAAATAGCGACCGCTTTGATATGTTTTCGAATGTTTTGAAGTAAAATAACTTACTGATTTGGTATGCTCTGGGCGTGGTGCAACAACTGGAGGTGGTGTGTCATCATCCTCGTCATCATCACCATCCCTGCCCCCTGACGGGGAGGTTTTGGTACCCTGTTTTCCTGGCTACAGCGAGGACCACAAAGATGTGAGGTGAGAGCAAGAGAAAGTGCCATTTGCTGAGGTAGTAGCGCAAGTTCTTACCGACTGCGAGTCTTTATCTGAGAGAGGCAAAACAAAAGAAGAGTGTTGGTGAGGTGCATTGAACAGAAGTGAAACTGAGAACCGTGGTTGTGAAAGTGAAACGGACCTGTGGCAGAGAAGCTGAGGTATTTCTGTTTTCCACTGGTTGAATCATAGAACTTTAGGATGTCCAGGACTGCCTGTGGGTTTTGCTTCTGCTCAGATTTACTGATGTTTGAGGTCTGGAGGAGCCGAGCCCACTGCTCAGGCATGCCCTGCAAGGAAAGGCCACGTTCACAGGGTGAAAGTCTTGAAGAAATGATACCACAAATTGCACCTGAGCACCCTCAGGTCATGGGTTTGTTCAAAGTTCTCAGTAATAGTACACGATTATCGACAAAAGTGTTGAAAGCAGATGCCATTTTGGTGGATGATTTTTAATACACCACCACAGTGTGTAGTGTAGTCAAAAAGAGTCGGGACAAACTTTGCTACTCAGGATCATTTTCATTAATATGCTTTTATCTATTGACAGAGTTGAGCAGAGTAGTTTTATGTTCACCTCTTGTTGATAACATCCCTCTATGTTTTAGTTCAACACAGTTGACAACTTACAGTGAACTCTCCAGTGACCGCATCGAAGCCCACATGGATGGTATGTTCGAAGTCAGAAGGAGAAGAGATCTCGGGCCGGTCCTTGTCTTTGTCCTTTTTCCTGCCTCCTGCATGTCACAGTCAGACATCAGAATCCTGTGTCGAACCTTCTGTGACCCTTCATACCTTTCTCTGAGGCAAACATGGAGATGATTTTGTTCCTGGACTTTCTCTCCTCGGGTACCGATGGCAGAGGTCGGTAATTGTGATTGGCTGACTGGGGGTCCTTGGCTCCTCCTTGGCTGCTCATCCTGACAGGGGGGGCGGGGGGCTTGTCCTCACACACTCCGCTGTCACACATCTACACACGTACACCTGCAGAGACAAAAGGTGACACAACTGATTCTCTCCGGTCAGATCCGGACAATAGTCAGGCAGATGTTGAACTATAAAAACCCACCACCAGGGTGGAAAATAAACAGACATATTCCTGCACAGCCTCAAGTTGTAACTCCTTCCTGAGTCAGGATGAACAGAGTAGTGCGGAGAACAGGAAAAAGAAGCAGCAGTGAATGGTGCGAGATGGCGTGTTGGTTCTCGTTCCTCTGCTCGTGAATGAGGAAGGAAAAGAATGACAGCCTGACTTGGAGAGTAAAAGCCTCAAGAAAAATAGGAAGAGAGACGGAAAAACAGCACCGTAGGCAGGAGCACAAATGGGGAAGTGTGAAACTTTTACCACAAGACTTTGGTGCAATACAGCAACACACAAGGAACAGACGTTTATAAAACTGCTTTTCTTTGTCCTGTGTTCTTCTCTGGGCAAGTCATCCAACATGACAAGTTTATGGCTTATTTCCTGTTTCATACTCAAATGATGAGCATCACTCAGAGATTGAAAACCAACACAGGTTATTATTTGTCATTCGATATCCAAGCTGAAACTGCTGTGAAATCTCCCGTCACTCTACTGAGCCAAATCATTGCTGCTAAAACTACCAGCTGAAGAACTGACGCAGGACGTTTGTGGATTGACAAATGAGCAGTCGGGAGCAAAAACCACCAAATGTGTTTGAAAAATGAGGTCGGTTATGGGGGTCCAGTCCAAATTCTTTGTTCTCCTTTATGTTAAGCATCACATAAATAAGCAACAAAATAAATGTAGGTCAATGGGTTTATATTATTGTTGACATCCAAGCGAAGCAGTCCAGCTCATATAAACGCTCCTCTCTCTTGAAAAGAGAATCTAGAGTGTACTAAAAAAATTTAAATCACAGTTCCGTATGATGTGGTGCTCCATCTGGATCCAGGAATCCCTTGACGAAGAGAGTGGAAGCACTGTGATCCCAGAAAACATGTCCTCAAACACGGGACGCAATCAAATCAATGAAACAGCCTCAACGTGGCTCTGCTGCCAACAATTGTTGTTGCTCATTCCACATTGCTTGAGGGCTGCTAAAGACGATGGCTAGAAGCTCAGATGTTACGACAACACTTGAATGTCTTCCTGGCTCCCATCTCATGGAGACCAACAGCCTATCAAGAATCTGCTTTGACTGTTGGGGCATGAGCTGCTTGTTTATTCTCTACGTTGCGTTCCTTTGTGAACAGTTTTCTTGCAAATGTCCAACACATAAAAATGTTGTCCACAACCTTAAGAGAGTGTGTATATTTTGCATTGAAGCACCATGCATGCTACATAGGAACTGGGTCAGACCTTGACCCGACTGTACTATATCTGTCTGTCACAAAATATTTCCTAAAGAACGTCACAGCTGTGTGACATATAGCTTGTCTGCGTAAAAATGGTTCCTCACCGCTAAAAGTCAATAGAACGTTCTTTCCGTCTCAAACCTGGGAAACCAAGCATCTCTGTTTACACCCATGGTAAATCATGTGCTCAGGCTGAAGTCAGGGGAAACACTCCTCTAAAAACAGGCACCAGACATCCTTTGGTAAAGGGCTGGTGTCTGAGAGCAGAGCAGAAGCAGGTTCTCGTCTACATGAACAGCAGTCTTGTGCGATCAGAAAGGGCAGTCTATGCGCTGAAACTGCAGTACACATACCCCAAATAGATCTCAATAATTCCTCTACCAGACGGTTTGTAGGTCTTCAACGTATAGTACAACAGCTGCAACACTATAGCCTAACTCTGGTATGTGAGCATGCCCATCTGTTTAACATAGCATCGATGCTATGACTGTACTCCGCTCATTTGCCTCATTTGTCTACAGCTAGCAGGATATTCACAGGGAAACATGTATCAAAGCACTTCCAGTTCAAGTAGTAGACAATACAAATATACATTGTGTTAAACTGTGGCATCACATTAGTCTCTTAATAATGTAGAAACCATCAAGCTCCCTTATCTGATGACCCTGAAGAACAAACTAACAACATATTGTAAGTGGTTTGCAGTACTTTCCACACAAATGTTTTGAAAGCCACATCATGCAAGCTGTTGGCTGGAGTGTTCTAAAGCAACAGACACATCAGAAATTGAGCAACATTTACACTCAAATTATAATTACTCAGAAGAATTCAACCAAGGTGGCACATTTTTTCATTCATGCGAGCCCCTGACTGATTCACCCACGATCATCACGTCCACATCTTCAGGATTTTAGACTATACAACCCAGCGTGTACTCACCAGAATCTCGCTTCTTCTGTGCCACACAGAAGACCAGAATCCTAGGATATGTTTTCATAAGTGTTCAGCCAAACGTTGTGCTACCCTATCGCCTCTTTATCCACTGAACTCCTTCTCTCTCAGAGTCTTCTCTCCCTTCTGAAGCAGGTCACAGCACGCCACTTCATTCCTCATCAGCCTTGGATGGCACAAGTGTGGTCATGTCGCGGCAGGTTAAAATTAGACGCCGTCAAGCCTTAATATGAGACTTTCAAAGTAGCGGGTGTGCCTGCGTGCGTGTGTGCCGGACCAAGGATTCGGTGCTGGCTGGCCAGGCTCAGACAAGTCCTTTCTCTGTAGGAATTCCATAGCTGCAGGGCTGCTGCTGCTGCTGTTGGGCGAGTCTTTTTACACGCACACACTAAAGACATTATCCTGCAGCCAGCGCGCACTTGTGTCTATTTAACAATCTATTTTTTTAAACACTAAAATGGAGCCATGCAGGC
Organism: Synchiropus splendidus; assembly: GCF_027744825.2. Taxonomy (NCBI): domain Eukaryota; kingdom Metazoa; phylum Chordata; class Actinopteri; order Syngnathiformes; family Callionymidae; genus Synchiropus; species Synchiropus splendidus. Next base: position 8,385,161 of record NC_071349.1, read on the forward strand.
GCACATAAATGAACAACTCATGACATGTTGATCTGGGCTCAGGAAAAAAATCTGGACAACAATTTAGACACCGTTTCCCAAACCTGTTCCAGTATAGATCAGCAGGTGAATATCCCACCTGGAAGCAGTTTGTCATATAATGTGGGGTGAAAAGGCAATCCAGGAGCAGTTATAGCTGTGGAACATATGCAGCCGACCCACAATGCCCCTTTTCTTAACTTCAACATACACTTTTCACCGCACCAAAAACCAATGAATGCCACACACACACTTGCTCCTTAGTAAAAGTATGTTTACGCAGCAAACAGCAGCTCTCACACAGGTCAAAAACCAAGACACAAAACTTGAATATTATTAAAAAGTATATTAGAAGTGAGTGTAAAGTTATTCATTCAAAAGGTTGGAGAGGGTACAAAGAGAAAACAATCTTGCATTCGTTTTTTTGGGAAAAACATTAATATGGCAGAGAAGAAAATGATCAGAGATGACACGACATTAAGTTCACTCCAGTTAGCGATTAGTAAGAAGCTGTTTTGTTTATCCCTCCCCATGGTCACGGTGAAAACTCAAGGTTTTCCAGGGTTAAATCATCGCACTCATCATCAATTAACGCTAGCCCAGAACGAGGCTGCGCATGTTCTACATCTCTACATCAGAGCACCCTCTGTTCACTGCAGCCCCGTCAGCAGGGGAAGCCTGCTTCCTCATCCTGGGAACTTCCCGAGTCTAAGAGGGTCTGTGACCCACTTCAGCCAATCAGAACACAACAAAGACCGGCTTGAAGTTGTTTACAGGAAGTGAACAGCAATTCTTTTGTATTCAGCGTCTATAAAAGGAAATTCTGAGGAGGACTTCCTGGAAGGAGTGATGACGCTTCGACTCACACCGCCACATCCAGTGTGATTAATTCACAACAGAGACAAACCTACTATTCACACACACACACACTGTCTGACATGCAGGCTGATTATGGGTCTAGAGTGTAAACACACACCCACAGTCGGCACCTTATCCTGTAATTCAGTCTCGGGCACAGTGACTCAGTGGATTCACTAACTAACAAAGCCCGCAACCGAAGCTTACAGACCATATAGATCTGGAGATAGAAGAGCCATCAGGCGGCCTAAATACTTCTGGAGTTTTCATGTGCTCAGCAGACGGTGTTATTCACTCACACTCTTCCATGTATTGCCCTGATCTGGCCATACAGACTGGAGCATGTCTGCTGCAGGGGGCAAGAGGTGACCAGGCCGGACAGCTCATCAGATGCCGTATATCAACTGACATCCACACACACTGAAGTATAACCTACTAAACTATACAGTTACTACGGATCTGAAGGATTATCAGATGAACTGCAATATTAGAAACTAGTGATATTGTTGTCCATGAAGCAGTCGTCTCAAAAACAACTAAAGATTTGAACATCACCAGTAACAGTAACACCACAACAAAAACTACCTGAATACATTAAGACATTAAGCAGAATGCACACTACTAAATACTTATGATAAAGAAAATATCTGTCGAGACAGGTGGAATGGCGTTCTGTCATTTCAATCATTAACAACATTAAAATAACTAATACTAAGAAATGGCGCTGCAGGAAATTAATTCAGGTTTGACTGTAAATAAAGACGCATTCCTCTGGAGTAAATGAACAATATGGATATTATTACGGTTTGTCTTCTGCGTGTATTTCCACACTTGCAGAAAGTTTAAACTCACCAGTCTGGGTTGATAACAAAACACGGAAGTCCGCTCCGTTGTTGCTGGCTAGACCTCCAACTCCAAACAAATATTCGTAAACACACTTAAGACCAAAACTCACTTTTTAATGCTCGTCTCCTTTCGCTACAGTCCAGAGGAGAAGAATCTGTCCGAGAGGAAGCAGAACGTCGTAGGAGGACCGCCGGAATGTGGCCGTGTCGGCTTCCGTAGTCTTCAATCTATCCCGCGAGATTTGTCTTTACTTGAGACGGGCCGCCTGTGTCAAGCGGAATTGTAAGAATACAGGAAGCGATATAAATGTAGTTTCAGAGTAAATGTAATTACCGAGACCCCTGCATATTACGTACAGGAAGTTGACACATTACGATTGAGTTAGTCACGTAGCTGTTTTGGGTTTCAAAACGCTAAAATCCAAAAAGAAATTCCACGGCGGATTGGTATTGTGACGTTCTGGGTTTATTTTTCTGATGTTCCTTTAAGAGTCCAATGGTGACAAGTGAGTGAGGGTGGAGTTTTGTTTGGAGTCAGGAGCTGCGATTGTTTGTTTTTTTTTCTACGAGACCGCTCTACTACCAGCAGACGCTACAGTATGTATTTTATTTTGAATGTTTCTTAACGGATGTTACCCTTAGAGAGCTAATTTCAACGGTGCGTTTGGTTTCCAGTTGGGTTCCACGTTTGTTTTGAGGGAGATCGCCACCGAAAGTGAGAAATTACTTTATAATCGACTGTCATTAAAATGTTCCATATTGCCTGTCCATATATTTGCATCAGGAAAAGTTACGTTACCAACTATTAGCCGCTGCTAAGTTAATTCGATTAGCTCAGATACGCCCTTTGCCTTGCTTCAGTTCAAGACTTGCGTCTTACCAATGCAGTTACGCGATGTTTTTGCTTGTTTCATTCGATTATGGTATGTAACTTTTGGTCAGTGAAACGTGGGTTTACAAGTTGATATGATTTTGGAACGAAGTTAACTTAACTCAGCGTGACGCAGTCGACAAAAATAAACATTATTTTATTGATTATTTCACTACACACCACAACTTATGTCAATATAAGTCAGTGAGAATAATGTCAACTAACTAAAGAAATAAGCAGCCTTCATTACGGTTTGTTTAGTTTGATTTAATTTTAAGTGTCAATTGTTGTCTTTTGTTACTGTCTGGCCCTTTTCCTTATCAAATCATTCTTTCAGAAGGAAGAAGAAGATGTTTTCGAGTGGTAGAGCTTCCTGGCGTCTGTCGTCCTGGTTCCCAAACCTGGACACTGTTGTGGACGTGGAAGCTCCAGCACTGTCTCTGTCTCAGGCCATCCGATCGGCTGCATCAGAGGAGCCAGACGCTGATGGAAGCCAGCTGTTCGGCAGGATCCGGGGCACAGTAGTTGGGCTCAACTATTACACCGGCGTTGTGAGTATGATCCATGTTTCGCTTTTTATCGTCTTATTCTTGGCACTTCATCTGGCCTTGGCCTGTGTGTAGGTGAACAAAGGTGAAATGGTCGGCTTGAAGCGAGAGCCGCAGAATCCCTACGACCGCAATGCTGTGATGGTCACTAATGTGAACGGCCAGCAGGTGGGCCACATTAAGCGCAACCTGGCTGCAGCGATGGCGCACATCATGGACAACAACCTGGCAAAAGTGGAGGGGTGAGGCGGCCTTGATTTGACTTTCAGCATCCTCATGCTGTGAATTGTTGTGTGTCTTCTACACATCACTATATAGTCATGAAACTCATCAGATCAGATCTCTCACAAACATTTTACTCTCAACCCTCAGCTTGGTTTTATTTGGTAAAACCAACAACTACAATATGCCGGTGATCCTGTCGTTTTGGGGGAAGGAAGAGAGCAGAGGTGCCGTGGTGGATTATATGAGGGGCTGTGGGTTTAAACTGGACACCAGTGGAGGCGTCACGCTCAGTGGTATAAATGATCATCACCATTATTGTCTTATGTCTTATATGTCTTTGAAACACAATCCATGTTTGATTCCAGTTCCTCTGAAGAAATACGGCTTTCCTCCTGGTGGCGGCGCAAGACCGACCAATGAACGATTCACCACGAAACTCAACCCAGAACAGGTCATTTGAGTTTTATCCTCTCGTCGTGGAGAACTGTGATCTTGCATTAGTTGTTAAGAGAGACAAGGAACTGATGATTTCATTGGTGGAAGCACCTCCGTCTCCCTGCTTGGTGGACAGCCGTGCTCGATTGAAACATCCACTCTTGTCTTCTCATCGTCCACCTCTGTCTATGCTGTCTCTCAGCTGAAAAATGCCTTCGACAACCTCTTTGAAAACCTTGTTGAAACAGAAGTCGGCGAGATGGAAGGAGCCCAGGTATCTGCCTCTTCTACAAAGTCCATCTCCAATTCTCTCTTTCTGTTGACATTCATCTGCTCATGTCTTTGTCGCATCTCTGCGTGCAGTCTTTGGAGACGGCGCTCCTGCGCCACCAGAGGCAGGCGCTGTCATGGATGTGTGCGCGAGAGAAGTCGGCCTTGCCTCCGTTCTGGGAGCAGCGAGAAGGCCTCTACTACAACTCGCTCACTTGCTTCTCCACCAGAGACAAACCTGAGAGCGTGAGGGGAGGCATCCTGGCGGATGACATGGGGCTGGTGGGGCAGCCAGTTTTCATCTTGTATCACTCCATCTCCACCCACCACTGATCCACTTTTTCCTGTGTTTGTCAGGGGAAAACTCTCACCACCATCGCGCTCATTCTTACCAACTTCCACAAAGGACAACCTCTGTCCGTCGGGAATGTTGTGAGTGCACCTCTGTTTGCTTCCTCTGAAGAGACCCAGTCATTTTTGCTTTTAACAGAAGCTACTCTCAAATATTGTAATTTTGAAAATAAGAGTTTAATATTTAGTAGATATATAAGTAGACAATGGCAATTCCTTGTTTATAAACATACTGCATTTTACTTCCTGACTTCAGGAAGTAAAATGCAGTATGTTTATAAAAAAGTCAGGAAGTCAGCATTTTACTTCCTGACTTTTTTACTCCATTTGATTATTGTTAATAATCTTAACCCAAGCCATGAGTTGAGGGGAGAAAATGTAAAATATATTCTTGACGATTGGATTTATAAATCCAATGTATTCATGTTGTTTCTTTTCTCTCTCAGGCAGAAACGTCAACAGAAAAAGCCAAATCTCGTCTGACAGGTTGGAAGAATGGTTTATATTGTTGGTTATTAATTACTGATGTAACATTCACCTGTTGATCCAGAAAGAAACACTGGTGGTTTCCAAGCAGGAGCAAGTTCTTCAGCATCTGCTTCTGTGTATTCGGACAGGTAAGTTGACCGTTATCACGAGACATCCTTGAATTTTCTTTAAAATTCTTGTCATGAATACTTTAGTTTGTTTCATAGTTTTGGTTAAGGTTAGCCATGTGCTTTGGCATGGTCAGGTTTAGGTTGAGAAGGGTTATAGCAATGAGAAACCTCACAATGTCCTAACAAGGATATAAATACAAACCTGTGTGTGTGTGTCTGTCAGCCCACAGGCAACTACTTCCAGCGCGACCTCAAGAAAGTACACAAAATCAAAGAAAGGTGACACCCTCAATTCAATTAATTATGGCACCAAAGACAAATATTTCAGTGAAAATAAAAGATATTTACCAACCAATAGCATTGAAAAAATATAAAATATATATAATAATAATAATCCAATAATAACTGGAAATTAAACTATTGTCATTTTTTGTATTAAGCAGCACGGTCTTCATTTGTTTTGTTTGTTTTCCACTGCGTAATTTAACACAGCTGTGCTGCTGGATGATCTGGACTTTGCTGCTGCTCTGACTGGTTCACCCTTTGACAACATTGCATCAGATAAGGAGAAGAAAACGACCAGGACAAACCCACAGAGGCCGAGTGAGTCCTCACTTGCTACATTGAACGTTGTTGCAAATGTTGCAAGTGTTTCTGCTGGTGTTGCTGCAGGTCAACACACTTGTGATGAGGAGGAGGAGGAGGACTCGTCTGCCAGAACCACTCTAATCATCTGTCCACTCTCTGTGCTCAGCAACTGGCTGGTAACCTGTCACACAGCAGAACCATTCATGCACATTTAGCAGCCATTTTTCTCAGATGCTCACTGGTTCCTGGGATCTGCCTGCGGTTTACAAAACTCAACAGGCCTTGATCAAAGAGAAAAAGCCATCTGACAATAGCTTTGTGTTAAGTCTGTTTGAAGGTCAGGTGTTGATGCTGAAGGTTGGTGCTTGTGCGTGCTCTAGGACCAGTTTGCGCATCATGTGCGAGCGGAGGTGAAGCTGAACCTCTATGTGTATTACGGACCGGACAGAAACAAATGCAGAAAGTTCCTCTCATCACAAGATGTAGTGGTGACCACCTACAACGTGCTAGCTGCAGATTTTGCGGTCAGTATGAGCAACACACACACACACACACACTCGCCTTATCTTATTTTGTGCAACACTATGCTTTAGTTGTGGTACTTTTTGCCCGATCTGAAGCAGTTTGCATCACTTAGTCTGCGTGTCCTCACAGAACAACAGTCCCCTGCATGAGATCGACTGGCTGAGAGTTGTTCTGGATGAAGGGCATGTGGTGAGAAACCCAAATGCGCAGATGAGCAAGGCAGCTCTGGCACTGAAGGCCCAACGACGCTGGGTTCTATCCGGTGAGTCAGCGAATTGACGTGGTTCCTCTCACTCTGAAGACCAAACTAGCAGGCCGACTCAAGTCTGACCTGAGTGTCTCTGGATTTTTAGGTACCCCCCTCCAGAACAGCGTAAAGGACCTGTGGATGCTGCTGGCCTTCCTGCGACTGAGGCCGTTCAACGTCAGAGAGTGGTGGAACCGAGTGATCCAAAGACCCTTCGTCCAGGGGGAGAAAGAGGGAGTGCTGTGGGTCTTTCTTCTGTATTTTGTGTTTGTTGAATCCTTGTTCAGCTTTTATTCAGTTCAATTTATTTTTGCATTTGTCTTGATAATCATGATAGATTTGTTTTAAGCCTCACTCTCATCTAACTGCAGCAACCTCCAAAAGCTTGTGAAGTGCATCACTCTGCGCAGGACCAAACTCACCAAAGTAGACGGGCGCCCCCTTGTGGCTCTCCCTGAGAAGACCGTGTATGTGGAGCGGGTGGAGTTGAGTCAGCAGGAGAGGGAGGAGTATGACCTTGTTCACGCTGAAGGCAGAAGCACCATCAGAAGGTGTTTGACCACACACACGTTTCGACCATAAACAGTTCCTCTGAGACTCTCTTTGTCATTGTGTGTTTGTGTACTTGCAGATATGTGAATGGTGGAACACTCTTGTGGAATTACGCCGACATTCTGGTTATTTTCATGAAGCTCCGCCAGCAATGCTGCCATCCCGACCTGTTGGCCAAGACGGACGCAGATTTAGGTAAAGCCAGGATGGCACTTCCAGACGAATGATACCGTGGAGTTATTGTCAATTAAAACACACATTGCTGTCAGGATCTTAAACATTAATGATGACGATTCTTCTTCTGGTAGAAGAAGGCGCCGCCACACAGGCTGATCTGCGCAAACGTCTGATTCAGAAGCTGCGTCTGGTTCTCAGCAGTGGTTCTGATGAGGAGTGCTCCGTGTGTCTGGAGTCCCTGCGCCTCCCTGTCATCACACACTGTGCCCACGTCTTCTGTCGGCCCTGCATCATCCAGGTCATCGGCTCTGAGAAGGAAACGGCCAGTTGCCCTCTCTGCCGAGGCAACATCAAGATCAAGGAACTGGTGGAAGTTCCAGCGGAGGAGCAGGAGGAGAAAAACTCGGGGACCCCCGGGAAGTGGAGGAGCAGCTCCAAGGTGTGAACTTGTGGTGGTCGACTGAAATGCTCTTTCAGGACATAGGAATAGGGCAGTGGGAAACTGAGTTTGTTTATGACGACGCCGGCTTTCTTTTTCTGTCCATCATGTTTGGGTATTGACTCACACACCTGTGCCTGAGGAGTCCCATTAGATGGTCAGTGAAGGTGCCAAGTGTTTGTCTCCACAGGTCCAGGCTCTGATGTCCAACCTGCTCCGCCTGCGTGAGGAAGACTCCAGCATCAAGTGTCTAGTCGTCTCCCAGTTCACACGCTTCCTCACCATCCTGGAGGCGCCACTGAGGTGAAACGGAAGAAGAACTTACGGATGGAAACACTTTCTAACATGAGATTTTGCATCAGGGATCACGGTTTTACTTTTGCTCGGCTGGATGGAAGCTTGAGTCAGAAGAAGCGGGCTCAGGTCATCCAGGAGTTCCAGAGCTCAGCCAGCCACAGTCCATCGATCATGCTGCTGTCACTCAAAGCTGGAGGGGTGGGGCTTAACTTGACCGCCGCCTCTCATGTGTTCCTCATGGATCCTGTGAGTTCTGAGATCGAGTGCAGCACACTATTGCCATGACCATTGTTTGCACTGTAGTGTGTGCTAACTGTGCTACATGTCATTTTAGGCTTGGAACCCTGCGTCAGAGGAGCAGTGCATCGACCGCTGCCATCGCCTTGGTCAGAGGAGGAACGTTGTTGTCACCAAGGTCAGAGAGTCATGCTGGAATAGAACTACCTTCTCTGTTATGTCAACAAGATGTTCAGCGAGATAGCTTGCGTTTTCAAATTGATAAATCTGGTTTTATGTTAAATATTTCATTCTCCTTTTGCTTGCCTACAATTGAACTATTCGTTTTACATTAATTTTTTTCCCTCTGATTATCTGAAACATTTTTAGATTATTGTTTTAACACCAAAGCATATAGTGTAGTTCATGTTCAATCTTCTGTTGTGCAGTTTGTCGTGAAGGACTCTGTGGAGGAAAGCATGCTCAAGATCCAGAGACTGAAGCAGGACATGATGGAGAAAGCTTTGGGGTCTGAAAAGAAAAGCTATCGACTCGATGAAATAAAACTTATAATGGACTTGTAGACTACGAAAATGTAAGTTTGCTTTATGCCCAATTTCCTTTCGTTTTATTTGAACTAAATGTCCATATCTGAAGAGTGAATTTTTTATTCAGAGGTCACAGACGTGTAATTCCAGAAACTGTTCTTCTGCTGTTGTCACAGCAAGTAATATAAATGGCAGTATCAGCCACCCAACAAAGTTATTTCTTCAAGTTAGTGCCGTCGACTGCATCAATTCTTTCTCTTTGCGTTGACGGACTCTTCCGTCTTATGCTTAAGGTTACGTCACTTTTCCAGCCATCTGCTGGTAGGGCTGTGTCATTGCCATATGTCTTCAGTACTTTTTCACTAATACAGTGGTACCTCGGTTTTCGAACATCCTGGACTTCAACAAATCGGAGTTCGAACAAAAATTTTGAGATTTTTTTGCTTCGGATTTCGAACAAAAATCGCCAACTTGAACGCTACCAAAAAAAGATGGAAAAACATAACGTGCGCGGACCGATCAGCTGACCCACGACGCGTTTTGTTATTGTGTATAACGCAGCCTCTGTATCAAACGTGTCCCGTTAGCTACATTTACTGACTGTTTTTCTTCACATTGAGGTGTAAAACCTTTCCTGTCTCCACACTGGACCGTGGTAGAGTGTCACAGGGGAGGTGCTCCTCGACACCTCCGAGGCTGGAGCGCTCACTCCAGGGTTTGATGTCCTGTTGTGGGCTGGAGCTGGGACAGGGATGAGGCGAGTCTGGGACAGAGCGTGACTTGGTTTATGACTTTGTCACAGCCAAACTGCACAGAAGCGCACATTCAGAGCTGGACACGCACCGGGCACCTCTTCCCTTCTGGAGAGACGTCACTCACTCAGCAACCCCTCCCACATGCAGCGGCCACACACATAGAGGAACAGCGCACCTGCAGCAGACACTCTACATTCACTACAAAAGCCTGTTTTAAGTCTTGGAACGCATTTTCTTTTTCCATTCATTGTAATGGGAAAAATTGATTCAGATTTCGAACAAAACGCTTCTCGAACGGCCATCTGGAACAGATTGTGGTCGAGAGCCGAGGTACCACTGTATATTAAATATTCGACTTTGAAAATTAGCGCCTAAATCAATCGTGAATTAAAAAAAAAAAACAACAAAAAAAACAAAAAACAAACGGCAGTTATGTTCTCTTTTTATTAGCAGCAGGGAGTTACACTTGACAGAGAAACAGACGTGGTTACACTCTCACGAGAGAAGAAAGCACTTTTCCTCTGATTCTAGTTGGCTCAGAGTTTACAGTGGAGTGACATGTAGAGTTTATCACTGAAGAGCACGCGGCTGGAGTGGCATCTAACAACTGTAATGGCATCGGGAAAGGTTTGTGCTCACAGCAGCAGACTTGTAAACAGTGACGATAAGGCAGCAGGTTTCACTACAGGCAGGAGACGGAGGACACGGGTGTGAAAAGCACAGACCTGTACATGCAGGACACGGAAGCCACACTATAAAAAAACATCATTTGATGATGCGGCCGAAAGTGCTTCAATACTGGGGTCCACGCTGCCATGCAACAGAACATGTTTGAGACACAGATTGCTGGCTGTCGAAGGTGAAGAGCACAACAATGGCAAAAATGTTTTTGGAAGACTTACAACAGGTTACAACAAATAAGTTACTCTTAATGTGGTCACTGCTTCTGAAATGCTTGTCTTGAACCGTTACCTAATGTGGTTTTATATACATTTTTTTTATTTGTTAATGCTCTTATGCTACAAAAATAAATTCAAAAGCTTTCGATATACAACCTGATTTTTTTGCCGTTTGAGAGGGTGTTATTATTTGACGCTTCGCACCAGTATCCTGGCAAAACCCGTTTTTATGGGCTGAGAGGATGTTGGCTCAAAGGTGCACAGATCGACTAGCCACCTGGGAGCATGCAGGGCCCGTCCACTGCAGACCTGCGTCTCCATCAGTCAGCCAGCTGCGGTTCCCCGGCTATTTCAGGAAAGAGTCCAACTTCCGCTCGATGTTGTCGAAGGAATCGTCACCCAGGTAGTCGATCTGTCCCGCCTCCCAGCGCTGCTTCCTCTCCTCCGACGACACCGGTGGAGGAAGAGGAGGAGCGGCAGCAGCAGATGAGGACGAGGGCTCCTGCTGTTCTCCGACATCCTTGGGTGGGTGACCCTGTGTGACCAATCGAGATTAGAACTGAGTGCAGCTCTCTGCTGTTTCATCAGAGGTCAAAGATCAACAGCACACCTGTCGCAGATAAGAGTCATTTTTTAAAGAGATTAGAGAAGTTTACAAGCCACGACTGAACTGGTTTGTTCACACTGTGACCCAAAACCAGCTTCAGTTGCAAGGTTGCAGGACACAGGAGTGAAATCGCCTCCGCCCACATTACACACAGCGACTGTCATGGGGAGCCATCAAACCAAAAGGCAAAAGAAAAAGACTCTTGAATTTCACTTGATTTTGGTATCTTCAATTAGGGCTGTCAATAGATAATTTTTATCTCAATTTATCGCACTACAGTTGAGTTAACTCAAGATTAATCACACATTTCACATCTGTTCCAAATACAAAGGAAGATGGTCTCAACACCAGTGAACTACATGGTTTAACTGAGAGTGTGGTGCATCAAACATTTTCAGGAATTACAAAATACAATGAACTTCCTGTCTCTTGTTCACTGTTACCTAAGAGCAAACAAGAGTGAGACCGGTCAGAATAGCTCTTCAACAAACTGGAATTGATTTCTATGAATCACTTGTTAAAGTGAAAGTCAAGTAGTAGCTAAAGCTTTTGTCAGATGAGGAGACGTGACAGGCACCCACCTCCTCGGAGGCCTTGACGACGCCGCTGTGGAATGGTGTGTCTCCGTACGCCGCCTGCAGCAGCGGCATCACCGACTTGGAGAAGAGCTTCCACCACATGAGAAGGAAATCGGGGTGCAGCTCGGACGTACCAGGACACATGGAGTGCCCCACGACCTCGCGCCGCTGGCTGTCGTAAGAGTGGTTCCAGGGCTTCACCTTCCCCAGGAAGTGGACGACCTTGGCACCATGGCCGTACCTTCAGAGGATCACAACATCAAATCAAGTAGCGGAACCATCAAAACAAACAGACCCCCATGGCTCCGCTATTAATCTTACTGATGCTTCATACAAAATGAGTCAGGTTCAGACGTTTCAACTTGTACTTTCTAAACTTGCACCATTAATACTGACATGTACAAACTGGAACTACCCACAGGAAGTTTGGCAACAAGGAGTTACACACTATTGACTGATTAAAAAGATGACCTCAGACAGATTACGAGCCAAAACTCGGCCAACTAGAAACACCATAAAATAGTGGAAGGCACCCAAATGAGGGAGCAACCCTGAATTCAGCAGGTAATCCTCAGACGTTGGGACATAAGAGCCTTTAAAACACAAACTGGGACAATAAAGTGAGCTAATCATGAACATGTGAGATGTGTGTGAGCACTGACTGTTTGAAGGCTGGCAGATAGGAGTAGATGGAGATACTGCTGAGGTTGTAAATGAAGGGGAGATGTTTGGAAATATCTGCTGTTGCCCAAGTGTCAAAGAAACTGTTGAGGACGCCCTGATCGCCACCTGCAGACACACACAGACAAACACATCTGGCTGGTTTCCACAGCACGACAGCACAGACAAGCTGGTGGCTTTGACCAGTTTCGAAATGTTGCCAAAGACACTGATATGGTGAGAGATTATTCATGACAAGAAATGAACAGATTGTTTTGTAGCTTGAAAAACTGAAAGTCTATTTGACTTTTAGTCTATTGGTTCGAGAACTGCATCAATAAAGTTTTAGTTACAGATATTTTATGTTATTTTATTGACAGCACTTTATTCCGAAGCACTTTCCGAGTTGGTGGGATCCAACTGACCATGGCAATAAATTTGATTCTGAATCATTTATGCCTAAAATTTGAAGACAAATGAGTCCCAAACCACTTTGTCGTGACAACACTTATTTTCCTCGTGGCAAATGTTATTTTGGAGCTGAACCAGTGATAAAATCAGGAGGAACATTTGACCCCGGTGAAAATGCAACATGACAAACTCACCATCAAAACTACCATTTTCAGCACAGAACGTGATCAACTTCTCGTGCGTCTCTTTGGAAGGCGTGAAAACAAAAACCCCGGAGTTGAAACAGTCGGGCCAGCCGGGATCTGGAGCCGCCGACAGTTCTTCCCTCTCAAAGAGCTCGTCAATGTTTGACAGGACCTGAACACACCATTACCATTTGTCAAAATATCTGGTAAGAGAAGCACACAACCAGGTCACACTGGTTCAGTGGTACGAGTTGAGAAGTACTTTGATATTTTCAGAGGACAGTAAAACCTGGAGATTTATATAGTTCAGTGATGATCTGCGTGTGGGGGCCTCACCAGTGTGTCTGCGTCCATGAACACACACTTGCTGTATTGTGTGAGAGTCCAGCAGTGCAGCTTCGTGAAGGTCACCCCCAAGTCCGGGCGCTTCATGAGAGACAGATGAGCCTCATCGCCCGAGTCCATGACATCCACCAGAAGCACCTCGTCGAAAACCTTACGCAGAGCGTCCCTGTCAACACCGGAATCAGAGGTTCTGTCATTTTTCAGTTTTCCTCTCACCAGAGTGTGTCGTGTCACCTGCAAGGCTCAGCAACATGAGGTCCGATGAGCACCACCAGTTGTTTGGTGGTGTCATGTTCTCGCAGCGACTGGCCGAGGACCATCGCTCCTTTAGCGTAGCAGTCGTTGGTGGCCAACGTCACAAAAGCTTGGTCTACCGATACAAATACAGACATCCCAAGCTGTGAGAGCAAGTCAAGAGCTGACCTCCTAAGAGCTCAGATAAATATCAGACTAACACACTGTTTATACATTTAATTCGACGTCTGTGTACAAGATCTCTGTAACATTTTTTTATCCAGGTTCAGTTGCATCCTGATATTCCTCTCTTCAGCAGTGGATCTCACATAGGTTCACATAAACCGGGTCAGCAGTTCAAGGTCAGGGGCCCATTGAGCTTAAAAAGCTGACTGTGCATTCTATATGAGAAACCTGATCGGAGTGGAGGACGTGTGCTGATGATGGGCCGCTAGAGTGAAGCGACTCCAACATTTGTGGTTTTCCCACACTCCGTAAAAGACACACCATGTATGGACTAGTAACTAGTACCAGCAGGCAACAAGTGAAACAGCTAAAACACTTTAGAATGTAAACATTCTCACTATGTATTTAAAACTTAAATTAAAGGTCTTGTGATAAAATTCTATGTTTATTTCAACAGCCTTATTTTTAAAATCCTGTCGACACACGGGACATGAATCAGAATCTTATTTATTTAATTATTTATAGGTGGACACACACACACACACATATATATATATTTATGCAATTTGAAATTAACTAGAAGGTGAACAAGTACACATCTAATCTAATAACTTTCATCGTGGACCATAGTTCCCTCGATTTTGAAGGCAAACCCAACAGCTTTGAGCGAACTGCCTCTCCTTCGCTTTCATAGTTTCACCGCGGGAGATCACGTATACGTTTCCAAATTTAGTCGAGTGAGTTTCAGCCAGACCGGAAGTACTTGCTACTGAGAAAAATAAAAGCAAACAGGCAGTCGTTAGTGACGCTGGTGACAAGTGACACCCATCTGTTGGGTAAACAAGTAAAAATACTCGTGAGTTTTATTTGTAGATGAGACAGGACTCCAACTCCCCAGTTTGAGGGCAAAACCTGAGTGCTCCGCCACTTAAAATGCCTTTTTATCAAGGAAGAGTGGGTCCAGTGCTGGTGGTTTCATCAACGGCCAACTATATTTGATGGATCAGGAGCTTTACAACTCACTACAAAATTTAAAAAATATATATTTTTCAGACACCTAATATTTAATAACTATTGAGCATGGCACAGGACAAATTCAAGATCGTCATAAAAACCTGAAAAATAAATATTTACACATGAAATAATCCAAAAGAAAGACCTCGATTCAACCATCTGAGCATGTGGATGAATGAACAGGTGTTTCTCAACGCCACTCTTCAGCAGGAAACGACTTTCTCAAGCCTCCAACCTTTGAATAGTTTCATCGAAATCAATCACTGAGGTGGACACATAAACTTTCCAACAAGGAGAATGGTTTGAGTGGGATGTTCATTTAGCAATAAAACACTCGGGACGTCTAAACCTTTTGACTCGAAGTCAATGAAAGAACATTGCTGATACGATTATGCAACTGTATGGCGCGTTAACATTTTGAAAGACTAGACCGGAAGTACATGAGCTAACAGCAGGCAACTTCTTTATAATCCAAACGACTGCAGAACTCATCCTTTCAAACTGTTAAATATGAACGTAAATATGTTCTGAAAGCATGGCTTTAATGTCACATCAGCAGAGACTCCGAGCCTGTAGTGCTGCCACGCGACACACATCGTGAATGACATGTTTGCAGAGGATGCATGGATAAATCGAGGGGCCGGTCCGGACCGGCTGGGGAGGCCGAGAACACCGCGTCTCACCCGACATAGTGCGCCGAGGGGAGTCCGTCCAGGGGCCGAGGGTCGTGCTGCTGCAGAAGGAGAGCTTCCAGTTTGAAGGGCAGAGTCCCAGCAGCTGAGAGCAGTCGAGCGCAGGAATTAAGCCCCACATTTTCCGCGTCACGTGACCGACGGCGCCGACACGCCCACCCTGGTCTGAACACGTGTTGGTCCACTGTCTCCAGTCCTGATTTCCGCTCTGTATCCGCTGGTAAAAGCGGCCTTTTGACACATTGCATTAGAAGGTAAGTCCTCAAAGAGAAGATGGCTCTGCTTGGGTGGGTTTGTCTGTATTTTTTTTACCTTTAGAGGGCCAAATTTTGCGGTTAAAAAAGCTCTCTCACAAGAGAATGAACCAGCTATTAGATAAGATGCTACAAACTATTGAAGCAGAGGTTTAATTCTATTTTTATTCTATTCCAGAACAGTACATTTATTTCTTGTTGCTATAGTTACCGTACTGAATTGTTTACCTTTACAGTTCAATATAAATGAATACATGAATGAAACTTAATTTCTATTTTGGATGCTGTTATTGAATATTCATTCCATTCAATGTGCATTTATTTTTGGGTCGAAAAAAATTAGGGTTGATGTATATGTAAACACTGTGTGTCATGGTTGAGTTGTTTGGCAACAGCGTCCCTTGGTGGTTTAATGCTTCGTTACAGCTAAAAATAAATGTAAATATTCTGAATAAATACTTTTTCATTTTAGTACACAATTATTGGTTGTGGTTGTCAACAACAACGGCTGAAGTTCATGGCATAATTTGAAGCAATAGATGTGATAGTGAACTGAACCTCTTTGTTGTCCTTGGCAACAGCTTGTAGATGTTTGACATTTGAAAGTGTTGGACTTAGAGCCTTGCTAAAATATAAAAAATATGATGTTTAAAAATGTGTTTAATAGTTAAACAATCAGACAAACGTCACGTTTAACACTCAGATCAAAGTTACAGACAGGATTTTACATAAACTTCAACAATGTGAGGCTCTGCGGCCACGTGCGGTTCTTGGCTTGTGTTGATGTGGCCCTTAGAGTAGAACTGTAAAACTGACCACACCGAAATGTTTCTGAAAGCCAACTATTTTTTCACAATTCATTTCTAGTTCAAGTCAAAATGTCACTTCTTGGTTTTAAGACTTGATTTTCTCCCTTGTTGCACTTTTTGACTGTATTTCATTGCCCCTTAAAATCCATGTTCTATGTATAGTTTTCATAATCATCAAATAAAATGTCCGTGCAACTAAATGAATTATGATGAATTTAAGCATATGCTATTAGTTTTACCAGACTCACATGATATTGAACCACCCACCCTGTTTTTGTCACTCTTCTTTCTACGTTCTTTGACAAACTTTTCCAAATACATAGAGACACCTTGATCGAAAAAGAATAAAGGAGAACATGAAGAGGAGTGTGACCTGGGTGGATGATTCAGGTCGGTTGAGGTGCCCCTGACAGGAAATGTGGAAAGACCAAGATGGAAACAGAGATGACACCTTGATAAAAAAAATAAAAAGAAATCCATGTTGCTTTATCTCCAGTGTCCTGGATGCTGCTTGCATCTTTGTTTATCGTTCAGTCTCCTGAGATGATAAAAGAATACTGTTCAACCTGGTGATGTGTACTAAAGTTTAAGGTTAAATCACATGGTTAGTTGGTACTATTGTAATATTTATAGACATATTTGGCTACATTTTTTTAAATTGATGCCATCAATAATAGAAGTAGAGGGCGTTTTTTTAATTGTCTGCACTGAAACAGTACTGAGTGGAAGGTAAACTCTATCAGGCCTCTGCACATGTTTTCTAAGAAGGAAGTAAATAATGCAAGAGGCTTGCGAGAAAGTCTCTGAACGGAGCTCCTTCTGCAACCATCACTGATCCGGGTTCAGGTTCCACAGTCAGAGCCAACACTGAGACTCTGATGGCTGGAGGTGGCGTGCTTGTCTCAGACCAGCAATCGTGGGGGAGAAACTGGAGAGCTCCTGTGAGTCAGTGGCCGGTTCCTGATCGAATGTCAGTGCAGGAAAAGATCTGAAGCGGAGGCATGGATGCAGTTAAACCTGTGAATTCCGGGCAAACATGCAGACATGGAGGTGCAATGACAGGTATGGGAAATGCATGAGTGCATGTGTCTTCATTCTATTCGGTTCATAGTGTCAATAGTGTTGCATTTAAGAAGCAAAGTGGCAGCCTTTGGCAGCGCTGCTTTGAACTCGGAATGAAACTTGTAGATCTCTTTGGAAAAGAAGTGAAATTTAAGTACCTTTTTTTTTATCACTTTGGCTGAAGTGTTTTTGGTCAGGAGCGTCAGGTTACAGACTATTGTGTGTCTCTGGAGCTGCATCTGTGGTTCACACTTGCCTCATGTTTTAAACATCAGGGACAAAAACAAATGACGTAACCAAGGTTTTAAAAATCTGGAAAAAAATACAATGTCATTTATGGATGAACATGTTTCCTGATCAAACCAAAGTTGTTAAAAGATACACACAGTGAGAATCACAAACCAAAACTAACTGCTGTAGAAATGAATGTGTCACCAGGACATTTCTCAATGTGTTATTCTAATACTGATTGTTTTTTGTGTTTTGCGTGTGTGAGCGTGTGCGTCTATCTATCGGCCAGTGAGATCATTTAATCGACAATAACATGATGACACAGCCAAGGTGTTAAAAGTTAACGCTAGCTACGCCTGTCTCAGGGTTCAGACGGGCCAAAGGTCCAACTCCTGAGTGACTCCTCCTTGGTCACAGCCTGCCAGTGTCGTTCAGGCTTCCTCCTGGTTCTGGTCTGACCGCGCTGGAACGAGAAGCTGCTGATCTGGAGCACCCCAGACTGGACAGGGACTGAGAAGGTTGTGTTTTGTTCCGCTCATTTCTGTGTTTATTAGCTTAAGTGCTATCAGGTTCTGTCAGGTGATGACCGGAACTGAACCAGAACCAGGCTCTGTGACGTTCTCCTGGTCATCGTGTGCTATAAAATGACCTTTTCCTTGCCCTGCGTGGCTCCTGCAGGAATACCAAGCAGCCATGGAGAGCCGGATCACTCAGATTTCCAGAGATGACCTGGAAGACCTCCGAGAAGCTTTCGACAAAATCGGTGAGCTTGTCTTGTCAGACCAGACCAGAGACGCTTGACTTTGTTGGGAATTTTAACCAACATTTTACTGCTGCTCATAAAGCAGCACGGTTACGTAAGAGATTTTATTGCTTGTGTGAAGAGTGTGTGTACTTTGTGCACATTATCTTTCACGATGCTCTATTGTATAATCTGGCGATGTATCATTATCGTATAATAACAGAGACTGAGATTCATCAAAGATGTAACCAGCCTTCGCCTTGTAACTCCAACTGCTTTGTTTCTCATATCAATGCTGCAGACTCAAAGTTTCAAATTCAACGTGTGTTTATGTGTTAGACATTGACAACAGCGGCTACGTGAGCGACTTTGAACTTCAGGAATTGTTCCGAGAAGCGCGTTTCTCTCTGCCGGGGTACAAAGTGCGCGAGATCATCGAGACCTTCATCGCCGGTGACACCAACAAGGACGAGAAGATCAGCTTTGAGGAGTTTGTTTTGGTTGGTTTGGTTATAAACTGTTCACTTTGTTGACGCTTATTTGAACACAACTATTCCGCGTTCAGATTTATCAGGAGCTGAAGAGCAAGAAGTACAGCGAGACGTTCCGGAAGAGCATCACCAGGAAGGATGGAATCCGATCCTTTGGGGGACTCTCTGAAATCTCCAGTGTGGGAACACAGCACTCTTACTCAGGTGTGTGATCGCGTTCACAACGGGTTCAGTCTGGTACTGTGCCAGATGATGTTTGCTTGTTTATGAAGCTCATAATTCCCTCTTCAGATGAGGAGAAGGTGGCCTTCGTCAACTGGATCAACAAAGCTCTGGCCAAAGATGCAGACTGTCAGCATCTGCTGCCCATGAACCCAGAAGACAACAGCCTGTTCACCGCGGTCAAAGACGGCATCCTGCTCTGGTAACACACCCACCAGCAAGCATAAACTATTTGAATTTGTCACCATTATCAAACCAAAATAAAGATCAAAAGAAAAGATGAGAGGGAAGCCATTATGACTTAACCACCACGGAGCCACAAACTCAACCCACCAATCTGAAAAGGAGGCAAACACAGGAAGAAAGACACAACAGACTTAACATTAACACACAAACCCAGACTCAAACATACAGAAGGTCAACAACACAGAAGAGATTTACACAAAGGAACAAATAACAAACGAACAACAATGTGCCCCTTTGGGACTAGGACGTCAATTTGGGCAATGATGAGACAAGATGAGGACACTTTAAAAGCATCCACGACACAAGCTTATTACTTATTATTGTTAAGTCGAATATCACGGTTTTTCACTTTTTATTGTAAATGTTTATCCTTTCTCATCCAATCCACTTTAGCGTGGACTTAACTTTTTCACCGTAGATCAAGCTACCTTCGCTCCCTGTCTGAGTTGATCAGGCTGAAATAAACTAGGAATGTTGAAGAAATGATACTTCTGTGTTAAGTAGTTGCTCGGTGGCGAGTGGATCATATGTTCAGTAGTGTCGGAATTTTCTATACCGAGTAACCTTTTGCAAAAAAAAAAAGCCAGGGGACATTACCCCCTGCCCCCTGGATATCAATAAACACAATAGCACACGGATATCATGAAGGAAACACCACGTGTATCAACACATAAGAAAAAAGGCATAAATGCATAAAGAAATTATTGCATTCTGGTGTTGGTCATTGTGATATAAACAATTTCCTATCCTATCTAAAAGAAGAAAAAAAAACTACTAAAAACAAGTTATATAGATTCACCTGGAAGAAGAGAAAGTTTTGGGCTCATGAAGAAACAGAAAGAAAAATCAGTTTTAATAGCAGTGTTGGAGACTGCAGTTTGGTAATAACCAGGGGAGCAAGATCCTGCTTCTAAAACTGTCAACACATCTGTTGTCCGCAGCAAAATGATCAACTTGTCTCAGCCTGACACCATCGACGAGCGAGTCATCAACACCAAGAATCTGACCACCTTCAAGAAGACGGTGAGTGGCGTTCACTTCAGTCCCCCACTCCAGGTTTAAGAATGCTTCGAAGCCTACGCCGCTCATGGCCTCAAGGTTGGAAATCCTGCCAGGACAGTGCTTTTTGTGCCATGAGGCTACGAAAATCAGGGAAGTTGTTAGATTGATGTGACTGTCTGCTCTGCATTGAGGAGTCACTTCATAAAAATACGCCTACACAGCATATTATGTTTCCTCTGACTCAGTCTACTACAGATTTGTATAAAATAATCTAATCCAATAGTCAGACTCGCTCCAGATTGTTCTTGTTACTCAGAGCAAAGTCTTTTCTTCATTAATATTGTGGTCTGATGGTGCAGATCAAATATTAACTATCAAAATGCTTAGCTGGGATTTCTAACTTTCATTGCAGAGCCAGGCTGTAAGGACCTGGAGACAGATTAGCTGTTGAAGTTTCTTATCAAACAGTGCTCTGTGGTTTTACTATAATATTGTTTAAAGAGTTGACACTGGTATATTTGCTTTTTTTTCTCAGGAGAATCTCGTCCTTGCATTGAATTCAGCCTCTGCGATCGGCTGCACCGTGGTGAGCATCGACGTTCACGATTTGATGGCAGGGAAGCCCCACCTGGTGCTGGGACTCTACTGGCAGATTATCAAAGTCGGACTTTTCGCTGATATAGAGATCAGCAGGAACGAAGGTGATATAGCTCTTGCTTTCTCTCTGTCTCTCTCCCTCTTCTACACGCACACGTATCTCTATCACAATCCTCACAATAGGCCAGGCCTAGCCAACCCGCTGCTCTCTCCTCAGTTTCATGCGGCTCCTCACCAAATGGCTGCGACTTTGGTCAAGTTGCTATTGAGATGATGGTTTTTACAGGAAATAAGACAAAAAAATAAGAGCTACTGCGGCGAAATGTCAAAATATTGTTCAAAGACTTGCGTCAACTTTGAAACATAAACAATAAACCTTGGCATTGAACATGCTCCAAGCATACTCAACATATGGGATGTGTTTCACCTATTATTCATTGTTGATGATAGTGAAGTTGAATTCAGTGGAGTGAAGATGAGACGCTCCAGTCTCCAGCGTCGCTCACACAAACAGACAGGGGCCAAATTATTGGTGGCATGAGCCACGTGAAAAAATATCTAAGTAAGATAAATGGTGCACACATTTCTATCTACGCTGCTTGATATTTCGAGGAGGATCACAGTAAAATGTATGAATTTGAAAAATACATGCACAAGAGACATACGCCGGATGCGAACCAGCAAGCTTGTGACACACAGGGCTTTAACCGCTATACTGCCGCGAAGTCACGTGACCAGCTGTTCAGGTGAGCCTTACATGTTTGTAGGATGTGGCTCTTTTCAGCAACACAGTAAAACCATGTGGCTCTTAGCTTCTGACTGGTTGGCCATCCATGCAATATACCCTTTCCCCAACATCTCACCCGGAAACATGGCTAACCTTAACCAGGACCAAAAGTCTTCATCCTCAAATTGAGGCTTATCTATTTGGGGGCACCAAATGTCCCCAGTTGGCAGGCTGTTTCTAATCTACTGGCGTGTATTCCAAAAAATACCCCCTCATCCTAACCCTAAAACAAAACCTGGGGGGCAAATCTGGCCCACCAAGTTATTTATGCTGCCCGCAAGCTTGTCTCAAGTACTGTTGAAATCAAAACAAGTTGGAGTTAAGTTAAGTTAAATCTAATACTATCTAATAAATCTAAAACTAATGATGTCACTAACATAAAGGGATTCAAGCTTCAGCCTTAGAGTGAAGATTGAAAATGTCGAGAATCAACTTGGAAACCAACAGAAGTAAAAGGGATCCATAGGGGTCAAAGTGAATGTTTGTGCTTCACCAAGAAGACCAGACTGTTTCCTGCAGCTTAGCGTTCGGCCCATGACATGGTTTGAGGTTGAGTGTTGGCCCCCAGAGAATAAAAGTCAAAGTCAAATTTGTGCTGGAATTTGTCGCATCAGCAACTCACAGCAGCTCTTCTCTGCCACAGTCCTGATTGGTCTTCTGAGTGAAGGGGAACATCTTGACCATCTGATGTCCCTCAGCCCAGAGGAGCTGCTCCTCCGCTGGGTCAACTATCACCTCCAAAGAGCCGGGACAAGCACCATTCGCAACTTCAGTGACGATATCAAGGTTAGCTGCGGAGCGAGGCCAACACAGTCTTTCTCTGGCTCACTGTCCCCTGGTGGTCACTGCAGGACTCGCAGGCGTACTTCTACCTGATGGACCAGATTTCCCCCAAAGGAGATGACTTCAGCATGAGCATCAAGATCGACATGAGTGGTTTGAACGTAGGCTGCTTCTGAGTTTGGGGTCAAGGTGCGACCCCACTCTCACGCTTGTGTTTCTGGAACCCAAGGAGCCGAACTGGGAGCGGAGGGCCGAGCTGATGCTGCGACAGGCCGCGCGGCTGGACTGCCGGCAGTTTGTGACGCCTCAGGATGTGGTCTCTGGAAACAGCAAGCTCAACCTGGCCTTCGTCGCCAACCTGTTCAACATGCACCCGGGTCTGCAGAGAGCGCAAAATGGATACGACACAGAACGACACATCGAAGGTTCGAGGTGAAAACTCCCATGCTTGAGCTCGGATTGAACCGTCTGCTTGGATTTCTCTCTGCTGCAGGTGAAACTCGAGAGGAGAAAACCTTCCGCAACTGGATAAACTCTCTGGGCGTCTCTCCCTATGTTAACCACCTCTACTGGTAAGTCATCTTTAAACAGGAAGTGCCTGCAATTTTGGGGTCTTTGGTTAATGGGCAGCTAAACCATGAAACAAAATGGACTATGGATTGCGGGTTTGCACCTCAGGTGTCTCATGCAACCAGTGGAGTACAATGATCCATTTTAGTCAGTTGATCTGGAGCTGAGAGAAACAGCAAACTTCAGCAGAACAGCTGAAACTTTGTGCTCCACTGTGATATAACTTATAACAATTTGGATCCTTTAATAACCTTTAAGCTGAATGTGCACTTATATATGCACTAAATAAAGACCCCTTATTACCAAAAGGTTGCTGTGATACTGCTTGAGCCAGTTGCAATACCGTAGACTGATGCATTGCTGGCTTTTCCCAGGGACCTCTGTGATGGTTTGGTGATCTTTCAGCTCTATGAGAAGGTCAAAGTGATGGTGAACTGGAAGAAGGTGAACCACCCCCCCTATCCTGTCCTGGGGGGCAATATGAAGAAGGTACTGCAACAAAGCACCAGAACACCTTAAAATCGTCTGGTTAATAATGGTTCACGTCTCAGCTGGAGAACTGCAACTACGCGGTGGAGCTGGGCCGGAATGTGGCACACTTCTCACTGGTGGGCGTCGGAGGAGAAAACCTGAACGAGGGGAGCCCCTTGCACACGCTGGCTCTCCTCTGGCAGCTAATGAGGAGGTACAACTTTTTACAAAGTTTTATTCCTGTTGGCTTTCTGAACTCCTGTTTCTGGTCAGGTACACTGTCATGGTTCTGTCAGACCTTGGCGATGGTGAGAAGATTGGGGATCAGATCATCCTCCACTGGGTGAACACTACGCTTAGCAACGCACACAAAGACACGCAGATTGGCTCATTCAAGGTGTGTTTCGGAGTGAACGTGAACTGTTGCATTCGAAAGTTTACTCATCTTTTGTGTGTTTACTGCAGGATAAACTGATCAGTACCAGCCTGCCGGTGATCGACCTGATCGATGCCATCGTTCCGAACACTGTGAGGTGGGACATGGTGGTCCGCGGGGAGCGAGGAATCCTGAAGGAGGCCGACAAGCTCAACAATGCAAAGTAAACCCCCAGTCTTTCTCATGTAGTCATCAAAAGATGGTGACACTTCCTTGTCTGTTCTCAGGTACGCCATCTCGCTGGCTCGAAAGATCGGAGCTCGAGTTTACGCACTGCCCGATGATCTGGTGGAGGTCAACCCCAAAATGGTGCTTACGCTGTTCGCCTGCTTGATGGGTCGCGGCATGAAGAAGGCCATGCGCTAGATTTACCACTTTTCCAACCTCCCTTTTCATTGTTTCAGAGAAAACATTTAATTTAAATAGACATTAAAGGGGTAGAACTACGCAACTGCTCACAGGTTATTTAAAAACTTTAATGAAAACAAAACTCATTTCCAATTCCCAATACCTTCTGAGTAACCAAACACTGACATTTTGCAATGTGAAATAAATACTTGCACCCTGTTGTAAAATTGTAATTGTAAAATATTTTCATATTTTATGGTTATATTCTGCCTGAGACATTTGAGATTGACACCAGATTTCAAATCAATTATGAATCAATGTTTTTTTTTATTATTTATGTAGACTATAAAATGAGATGTTCCCCTTTCCCCAATGTTGAGTTACCAAGAACTATTATTATTGTTAACAATTCTATTCTTGCTTAAAGGTAAATGGTGCATTTGTTGAATGATATTATGCAATGATGCAAGCAGTGGCATTTGCTGTCTATAGTTAGTTATATATAGGTGTGATATCAGCCATGCTTCCCAGTCAACATTATTCAACCCACAAATGGATCATCGCTGGCTCTTTTTCTGTCGCTACTTTGACTCTTTAGCTCAAACTTTGCACGTCTTTGAAGATGATTGTGACAAGTGTTCTCAGACATGTAAATGATTGGCTTGAATAAACAGGTAGAATTCATCTCCAACACTGTCGCTCTCTTTGAGGGGAATAAGTGGCTCATGAATTAAAGGTGTGACATCACACAGCACATGATGGGGATAAAAAACATCAAAGTCTAAATGTATTATTTAACACTTTTTTCCACGTTTGTCTGTGCTGTTCTCTGACCTGTCCATGGAGGTCGCTGAAAGTTGCCATTGGGTCTGCTGACAAGCAGATTGGTGACTGGATCCTGTCAAACAAAATCCTCTTTTTTTATCATAACTGATGAACCATTGGGCTTTCAGCTGATCTTGATTCCTGTGTTCCACCGCATCTTTCTATAAACCTCTAATATTTCCAAGTATGGATTATCGATGAATACTTCATGCAGCATGAGCCCCTGCAGCAAGGTTGGGCGCATGATCTTCTCCTCCTCCTCGGCCTACATGGTGGAGAAAGTCCTGGGGACTGGAGCGTTCGGAGAAGTCTCTCAGTGTTTAAACCTTACGACGTTTAAAAGAGTAGCTCTAAAACAAACCAGGAGAAGCACCTATAATGAACGGGCAGAGAGGGAGGTCCAGATCCTGAAGACTTTGCAACAAAGCAACTCGCACAGGTACAACATCGTTCGGTGGCACGAGGCCTTCGTCTGGGAAGGATGCTATTGTCTGGAGTTTGAGAAGCTGGATGTCAATCTCCTGGAATATCTGCGGCGGAGTAAATCTGGGTCCCTGAAGCTGCAGGAAATTCGGCCGATTCTGCAGCAGGTCGGCTTCTACTGCTCCCTTTCACACACAGTTCCCATTGTTAGTCGTCTGTATGAATGAAAAACGTTTGCAAATTATCAATGGAATCTATACTTTTTCAAGATATACAATGGCTTCTGCCTGTCCAGCAGTGGCTCCATTGAGTCGGATGACTGTTCTCATACTGTCTTTGCTGTCATTACCACTCTATCAACCTCCAGCTGCAAACTCATGATCCTGCCTGACCTCTTCTTCATTGTCTCAATATTCTTCTACTAAAAGGTGTTGCTCTTTTTCGTCTGAGCCATGATAAAAAAAGGACTAAACCTCCAGAGTTTCAAACCACGCTTCCACTTGGTTTACTTCTGCCAAAATATCCTGTATCCGTATTCCCTGCTCTTCCTTTTCTCCCTCTGTCTCTCAATTCTTTTCCATCATCATCTGCTCCATCTTCTTCCAAGAGGAGCTTCTGAGCTTCTGTTCCTGTGCTGGTCGACACACAGCTTCTCCAGGCTCCTCAGGTTCTCCCACACCAATGTGAGGTGGTGAGGGCCAGAACCCATTTTATAAAGGCAAAATCCTAGTGACAATTTCATCACGTGATCAATTTCATCGACACGTCTACTCTCTTTCACATGACTGTGACCTCTCCCTCCGATACAGTTGGCCACGGCGCTCCAGTTTCTGCAGAGTCTGAAGATCGTCCATGCAGATCTGAAACCTGAGAACATCATGATGGTGGATAAGATGTGCAAACCGCCCCGAGTCAAACTCATTGATTTTGGATTGGCAATCCCAATCTCTGAGGTGCATGCTGGGAAGAAAATCCAGACCCTGTGGTACAGGTATCAGTCCAGTTGTTGGATCTGAAGCGTTCTGATATGTGGGGTTTCATTGGTGGCTATTGTTCCCGTCAGAGCTCCAGAGATCCTGCAGGGGGCAGCATTCAACGAGACTATCGACATTTGGTCCCTGGGATGCATTGCAGTGGAATTATTTTTGGGAAAGCGGCTGTTCGCTGCTTCTGATGAACATGACATGGTGAGTGACCAGAGGAAGGGATGAGGGTCTTCAAGTAGGTAGCCCAGTATTCAGAGTACATTTATTAGTTTAACATCTTCGTCCATCGTCTCTTGTCCTCAGGTCAACCAGATCTCGCATATATTGAAGCAGCACTCGTGGATAAGCTCCAAGCAGAGCCAACAACGTGTGAGAACTTTTATTTCACTGTTCTGTATGATTTAGTTCAATGGGAACTTGGATTGTGATACAGTTTCTGGTTCAGGTGCCGTCCATGGCCAGGCTTGAGTCCCACGCCATAAATGATCTCAACGACCTTCTGCTGGTGAGTGAGACTCAGCTCCGCTTCTTCTACTCTCAAAATAACTTTGTTTCAATAACTGCTCCAGAGGGTTCCCAGGAATCACCATGCAGGAGATGAAATGTGGGCCGAGCTGAAGGACAGGATGAGATTCGTGGAGCTGATCGAGAAGATGCTTGAAATAGATCCGAGCCATAGAATCACCCCAACAGAAATCCTTCAGGACCCCTTCCTGACAATGAACCACCTCGTGTTTCCCTTCGACCACACCGCATAGTAAGTGTCCACGGAACCTGCTCAGTAACGTTCAACCTCGAGATCATCTTGATGAGGTCCTGCTCTCTTCTCCTCCAGCTACAGAGCGTGCATAGAGCAGATGGATTTTAGCAAAACACAGCAGAAGGAGAACAAGCTGGGTTAATAGCAAAGACTTCGGGACCTCCAACCATTGGAAAACAACCACAACATGGCCCGTACTGACTGAACAGAGAAGAAGATCTGAAGCATGTGAAGATGTAAGGAAGGCGTGTTTCACCTCAAGGATTCACTCTCGATGGGGACTTGGACACGTGGGCCGCATTACATAAGGAGACTGGGATATCAAGCCAAACCAATGGCACGAAGTCTAAAATGAAACTTCAATCTTGCTACTATGATGTGAAAAAACCCAAGAATAAATAGGAAAAACTGTAATGTGATATGCTTAAAATGTCTTCTGCTTATATATTGCTTCATTTAAAATAAAAATTAACATAGTCCTAAATATCTTTAAGTGGTTATCTTAGCCACTGGGTAACATTTATTTTGAAGATTATTTTAACATTTTAATAGAACTATTATTGGCTATAGGGGAGGAATATAGACAAATTGAATGGTAAAATAAATACTTATACATTTAAATAGAAATAAATGCTAAAATGCTGTCTTCACAAGGGCCTCATGCGGCCCCCGGGCCACACTTTGCTGACGTGTCTAGAAAAAACGAGTCTCACGCCATCATGCTGCATCTCATGTACATTCCTGGTTGTGATCTAATGAATGATGTTGACAAACCCAAGGACTTTCAAGAAATAGTATTTATTATTGTCTAACAAGTACAATTGGAAGTTAACCATGAAATATTTACAATGACAGGAGAATATATTGTGTTGAAGTATAAAAACAAATGTGCTCCACATGTTTAACGTCCACCATTAAAGGTTTCTCACTCATTTTAAAAAGGTTGTCAAATTCACGTGTTTCTACATGTCTGGTGTGACTTCCTTTCTTCGCTGGCTCCAGATGAACAGGAGCCGAATGTCAACAGTTCAGAGCTTTTTTATCACTGAAACGGGAACAAATGAATGCAGTCCGAGATCGTGATGCGAAACACACTGATGCACATCGTCTGCCAGATCCGCTTGCTTGTGGCTGGGTTCAAGTGTCGATCCACATTTCACCTTGCTCCGGTTCTTTTTCACATTGTTCTTGAGAGACCTGTTGACAAACGATATTTAAGATTTCAATGGCTTGAGCAGTCAGCACTTGCTGAATGGATCCTCGCTCTTTTATTTGAACTTTAGGGGGCACTAGAAGAAGAAATAACACAGCATATGCATTTAATGAAAGTTATTTTTTTGTCATAATACTTATTTATATTTTATCTGTCATTTTTGCAATTTTGTAAACAAGGAATTTCCCTGTAAAGAATATGTGCTCTAATCTAATGTGTTTTTTTGTTTATCCGATGTGGCTGCTTTATGTACAGTAAACTGTAGTTTTACTGTCTAGTGTCTTTAATGTTTTTTATTAATGTTTGCTGCTGTCAAGTCTTCCCCATGATAGGAAGAATGAAGGCGATCTAATCTCATGATCGACGGCTAAATTATTATTGAAGGTATGAGTACGCTAAAGTAGGAAACCCACTGTACATGCATTAAATATGAAACCAAACTATCACCTGCTGCTGTTGTGTTTCTTTCTTTTCTTGCGAGGACCCGGGTCGGTGTTGTCAGGGGCGGGTCGTTCCACACAGTTCAACCCATCTGGTTTAGGTTCTGAGCGGCGAGACATAGGCGCGTCCGTTCTGCTGACCCCGGATGGTTGACCTTCCGAGGCGGGTTCTGGAGAGGCGGGGCCATCGGAGGACTCCATGAAGTCCACGCAGCTTTCAAAACTAGAAGAGAACCGACCTCTGACTAACCGCGACGACAGCAGCACAGTTCATTGGACACTGACTATGAGGTGTCGACGAACATCCAGTGGAGGTGGCTCATCGTCACGAAAGGGTCCTGCAGGATCTGGCCTGCTGTTATTCTCTTCTCCGGCTCGATTTTCAGCATTTTCCCAATTAGCTCGATGAACCTCACGCGGTCGTTCAGCTCGGCTCCGATCTCCTTCCCTGTGCTCTTATCGAATGGCACAATCTAAACAAGAACAAACAGCTGACTCAGCAAGTTCAACTGTGAATCATAAAGGTCGCTGACGTACCACCAGAAGATCATGGAGGCTGTTTATCACGTGGCTGTCACATCCATTAGTTTCAGGTGGAGTCTGAAGAACATCACAAACACACTTGACATAAAAAGTAGAAAATATATGCAGTCATATTTGGACATATTTAACATCAGAAACCAGGTATCTAATCCAAAAAAATGAATCTTTGACTGCTATCCTCAGTGGAGTTTGGACACTCCCAAACAGGTCCTGACACTAATAATCTACTCTTGTCTTTCTGTCTGTCCGATTGTTTCAAACACAGACTATAGTTCACCCAAATCTCCCAGGTTCTCATCACTGCTGAGAACTAGATCCCCAACGCTACAGTTCTCTGAAGGATACAAGGAGTTTTCCATGTTTTTCTCAGTATACTTTGACGTGTGACTTGTAATGACGCAACCCATGAGTCTCCAAAATGGACTCTCAGGAGCACATTTTCAAGACTTCGTGTTGGAATCAGCTGCGTTTCTTG
This sequence comes from Synchiropus splendidus, assembly GCF_027744825.2. Classification (NCBI taxonomy): domain Eukaryota; kingdom Metazoa; phylum Chordata; class Actinopteri; order Syngnathiformes; family Callionymidae; genus Synchiropus; species Synchiropus splendidus. The sequence continues at coordinate 8,415,052 of NC_071349.1, forward strand.
AGTCAAGGTGGACTCAGGGTTTATGTCCAGGCCATTTGAGACCAAACTATTTGACTCACAAATGTGTGAATTCCTCACCTTGGACGTCCACCGTCCTGTTATGTCGAGCTCGAAATATTCTGCAGACCGCAGCGCAGACATGAGCATGTAGTTTGGAGGGCTCTCCAAAGTGTGTGATATCCGTCTCATCTAAGAGAACGAGAGAAAAAAACAAGATATTTCATGACAATTTTTAATTCAAATATCAAATACAGAAATAAAAATGAAGAAAAAGCTATCAAACATTTTAGACCACAGATTACAGTTAAATGTATTGAATATTAGCTCACCATTTCAAACTCATCCTGAGCAGGAAACAGCGTCTGTCCCACCAGCATCTCCACTGCGATGCAGCCCAGGGACCACACGTCGATGATCTCGTTGAACGGAGCCCCCAGCAAGATCTCTGGAGCTCTACACAAAGGTTCGACCAAAACACTTGTTTGATGACACCCGGCATGTTTTCAACTGAGAAATCCCAACACGCACCTGTACCAGAGGGTCTGAAATATCTGACCTCGGTAGACTTCTGAGATTGGAATCGCCAAACCAAAGTCAATGACTTTGACTCGGGGCGGCTTTCGCTGCTCATCCACCAACATAATGTTTTCAGGCTTCAGATCTCCATGGACGATCTTTAAGCTCTGGAGAAACTTGAGCGCTGTAGCCAACTGCTCAGACAACAATGCTGTTAGCCATGTTTAGAAGAAAAAAATTAAATCACAAATTCAAAGCAAAGGTGTCAAGATGTATGCACTGTTGCCATGCTGTTGGGACACTGAGTTTATGAGCAATTATTTGTCTCTCTACATCAAATCTATACTAGATTTGAGATTTAAATTTTAAACGATCCTATTGCAGGCAAGTTAAATGCATTTGCTTTTTTAGGTCTCGCTTCCATGTTTCCTACAGGTTCACGTAGCTTCCATGCTGGGCACATGAAGAACAATTGAAGAAGACACAAGGCATACGTGAGGACAGACCTGCTGCAGAATTGGGCGGATCTCCTGCAACTGCAGAGCTCCAGAGTCTGTCTTCTGCATGTACTCCAGCAGAGTGACGTCCAGCTTCTCAAACTCCAGACAGTAGCATCCTTCCCAAGTGAACGCGTCGTTCCACCTGACGATGTTGTACTTGTCGGAGTTGCACTCCTTCAGAGTCCTGAGAATCTCCGCCTCTTCCATGGCTTGCTCGATATAACTGCTGTCCCGTGTCTGCTTCACCGCCACAGTTTCCACGGTGAGCAGGTTTTTGCACTGTGTCACCTCTCCGAAGTTCCCTCTCCCCAAGACTTTCTCCACGATGTAGGCAGAGGACGGAGAGTAAAACATGCGCCCGACCTTGCAGCAAGTTCCCATCCTGCCATGGATAAAATGAAAATAGAACTCAAGTTTAAATGCATAGTGCTTAAGGCAATGAGGCTTGTACCCACGACAGAATGTGTATCTTCCCTTATGAGCGGAGAGAAAAGAACTTCATATTTACAGAGTTATATAGAATTGACAGCATGAGGTGATTGAAAAAAAAAACTTGACCATAACATGGGGAACACATTCTAACAATAGCAACTTAAAACCCACTGCAACAGCGGCAAGTACTCTTTGAATTTCAATGACAATTTGACTGTTTTTTAATTCTCTTGCAGTAGTAGAACATTACAGATGTGTCAGACCCAGACATTGCAAGAGTGGCCACTGTATTTCAGTGCATGAGAGAATCAGCGCAGTTTTCTTACACAGTTGCTTTGGCAGTAGTTCCCAGCTATTTTCTTCCACAACAAACACCTTCCTCTCGTTCCAGCAGTCGGCTCCAAACCATCCCGTCTACTTTTATTAACCCCCGTCTCCTTTGATTCCCCTACATTAGTTTTTTGCATCACCTTTGATTCCATGTCATCACTCATTACTGACGCCCCTGCCAGTTTCTATGACCTAATCACGGGGCTGGGGCTGCGCAGTACTCACCTGGCTCCCTTCACTTTGGCCTTCAATCCTTGTCCCCTGCGCTTGCGCGCCAGCTCCATCCTCACTGCTTTGTTGGTTGGTTCTCAGTCCACGGCCATGTCAAACCTTTTACCACCTGCCTCCTGATGAAATTCAACTGTTTCCAAGTTGCATCTTCTGTTTATTTTAGTGCTATGTTATGTCTATGTGATCAAATCTGAGAGGACAACACTAGACTACGTTGTTTTGACTCACTTTTTGTGGATAGATTGTCACTAAATCTCACTGACCTCCCTGACAAGCAGCCTCTTGTCCTGGTGCAGATCTGTGCACCAGCACTATTCTCAACTCCTTTATTTATTCTCAGCTTTTGTCCCTGATATCCATGACTGACTTTAATACACGCGTTTGTCTTTGATATCTGCCTTTATTCTCCTGGCTCATAGGGGTTGCTTTGATATACAGTTCTCCTAGCACACAGAGTTCATGTAGCAAACCCTCTGAACGCTTCAGCAAATGTGCGTGCAAATTGAGTAAAATAGAAACTATTTGATTAGATTATACTTCCTTGTTGTTTGGTCTGAGAGTGACATAAAGATGAGGAGACGTCTCTGTGAGTGGATGAAAGAGAACGATGGCCAACCAAAGTGGAAGCCTTCTTTTAGGATGCGACTTGGTGATATGAGAATTTAAAACGAAAACATATTACTGCAATAAATAAATAGAATTCAAATTTTGTGGCTGTAACTTTTTTCTGTCGATAATATTGTGTAAACATACAGATCACTTCAGTAAAAGTAAGTAAGTAAAAGTACAGTTAAATACTTGAGCATGTAAGCAGAAGTAAACATATTCATTTCTTTTCTTTTTTTGCTACTTAAGCAACAGTAACAAAGCATAAGTGAAAAGATTACTGGAGCATTGAGATTTGTTTTTTTATAGCAAGCTAAACTAAAATATTTAGGGCGTTTTTTAAGAACAACGCTGAAGGTAAGGTAACTCAAGTAAAAGTAAAAAGACTTCAAAAAAAAAAAACTCTGTCAGAAGTATATTATTCAGAAATAACACAAGTACAAAACAGGTGTAACCGTTCATACCCACCTCTGCACACATGCTCCGTTGGTCACTCGCGAGATTCCGTAGCATAACAATGACGTCATCACGGAGCGAAACTTTTGACGGCGTGCATGCAACTACCGCGCTCCAAACAACCCAAATATGATTATGCTTCCTCGAAATTAAAAAAATAAGCAGCGAGGCACAACTTCTAACGTTAAAAATGGAGGGTCTGGAGATGTCGGCGATGATACCGGCTCTACAGGAGCTAGCAAGGTTAGCAAGTGGCTAAAGTTGAACAACCGAACAGAATAACAATAATTATTTTTGTCTGACGCTGATGCTTTTGTGTGCTTTTAATGTGGCCTATAATTTCAGTTCCAGTGCGAGCGATTATGACCAAGCTGTGCAGAAACCGAGACAGATCCTCTGCCAGTTTATTGACAGGATCCTGACAGATGTGGACGTTGGTGAGTCTGTTTAGACGTCATTCAGTCATTCAGAAACAAATCGCCATGCTTTCAAATGTCACATCGAACTCGTAATGAACTTGATTAACAGATGCTCACGGACACCTGGCTTGTTTTCAGAAGTGGATATGAACTATTACAACTTCATTCAGTGAAACTTAAACATCATTGTAGGAATTGTTGTTGCGTTTGCAATGTATTGTCAATGACAACACGTTGTCTGTCTAAGAACGAGTCGTCCCCTGACCTCATTTGTCCAGAGGTTAGGCTACTTCACGGTTAGTATACAGCGTTAACTTTCTTCTTTCAGTTGCTATAGGGCTGAACAAAAAATCCTCTTCTGAACCAGCCTGCGTCATGTTGCTGGACTTTGTGCAACATATAATAAAGTCTTCGTCCCTCATGTTTGCCAACCCGGCCTGCCGACCAGCTGAATATCCCGACACCACAAAGAGTTGCTCAGGTAGGACCCGTGTTTTGATTCGTCCCCGAGAAATAGCCTGTTTACTTCAAATCCCTGCTTGTGCTGCAGACTTTACCAAATGGGTGGCAGTGCGTCTGCTCCGTGTGACCGCCGCCCCAGATTGTGACATCATCCACCAGCGAGTGTCTGGCGTGCTTCGCTCTTTGCTGCACACTTTAAGAGTCAGAGCTTCATATATTTTCAGCTGCCTCATTCAGGAGTTGATCCTGCTCGCGGAGGATCTCAGCAACATCCTGTACACCCATGTTTGCTCACTCGGTGGCCCAGAGACACTTTTGTATCACCCCATGCCGAATCAGTGGCCTGTCACACTGGAGCGTTTTTGTGTTTCACACCTCTCCTCCTCATCCTACCTCACCCCATCTCCACTGACTCTTTCCTCATCTGCATCTCTGGAATCCCTCACTGTAGTCGTGATCGACGTCATCACTGACAGCCTGAGAGGGGTGCTGTCCCCGCGGGACCTGAGTACCCTCTGGGAGACTGGGTGTGCTATAATGTGTAATGGAAACCTCCGCCTGCGTAAGGCCTGCTTGGTCATGCTCAGAAGACTGGTGGAGCTTGGTGGCTTCCCCCAAACTCAGGGCCACGACTTCTTCACTGCCTACCTTCATCTGCTGGATATACACCCTGACATGTACGCAACAAGTTCTAATGAGCCTTATGAAGGGGAGCTGCTGAATCTGACCCGCTGCCTCTTTGACTCACCGAATGTTGCTCCCACTCACTTTGAGCAGATCTATCTCTCGCAGCTGTTCGAGTGCATCTGTTCACTCGGAGAGACTGGAACCAAGATGGGCAAAGAAATGATGGAATGTTTGTGTCTCTTGTTTAATTTCTGCCTCTCTGCTGCACAAAGTAGCAAGAGTGAGTCCGTATTAAGAAGGCGGCGGGTTGCAGAAGTGTGCCGGAGACTAGCCTGCAGTGTTGGAACCACAAGTCAAGCTGAGGTTTGCATTTATTTTTGCCTAGTTATCTATTTCTTAAGGAGAAAAGTGTGCTAATCTTTGGCTTGTATCCGGTGTTCTCAGTGTGTTGAAGGGTTTTTCCAAGCAGCACTTAAATCTGAGGCTGAAATTGTGATGCGAGAGTTGGATGATGGTGAGACAGTCGCAAAGAAGTTGTGCAGAACTGCCACAAGCTCAGATGCAGCAGTGACGTGAGTGTGTCAACATCAGTTTCTTCCTGCAACAATTTATCACTGATGAATGTACATGAAAGCCAGGTTGAGCCTCATGGTTGTCACATATTAGGGATCAAATCCATGTGTGACTTAATATTATTATGAGTTGAATGTTCTGGTTAAGACCCACTGTTGGAGGCCAGGAATTCTAATGTTTTGCATATGTGTGTCCTGAAGTGAGGTGGACATGCGTGTCTGCAGTGAGGTCTGGGCTGTAGCCAGTAGCCGGCTGGATGAATTGCTGGTATTTCTGAACTCTGATGCCTGTCAGCCAGAGTCTGCAGAAACTCTCTCAGCTCTGCAGGGGGTGGCACTGATCCTGCACCTGTCTGCTGCCTGTGTCTTTCCCACCAGGTGAGTACAACCACCAAGTATCACTCTCTTAGTTTAGTTATTTATTTTTTATTCCCCTTCCAAATCTATTGACGTTAAAACTAACCTTCTGTCTGCAGCTCCGCACCTCTCCTCTGGGTGTCTGCTAAGACTCTCAGCTGCATCCTAGATATCTGCCAGTCTCTACTGGACGGAGGCTCAAAGCCTATTACAGATCATGATTACTATCAGGCAGTTGTCCAAACAAGCATCCAGGCACTGGACTGTGGGCTCTACCTCACCAGTAAGACTCTGAGAGCATTGCAGCATGACTTCTATTTCATTTTCATTCTTCAACTGAAATGCTGTGTTTTCATGTGTAGCGAACAGCCCAAGTGAGCCTGCACTCCAGTTGCGTGTGTGTGCTCTCTTGTCGCTCCCCTGGGTGCGTGACAACATGACTGGGTCTGCATTTCAGAGTTGCAAGTTCCCCTCCTGGGTTTCTGTCCTGGCTCAGAGGCTCACCCCCTGTTTTTGTGAGTATTTATGTTTTGTGTAAATTATTAAGTTATCTTTTTCTTTCGGCTTCTCCCTTCAGGGGTGGCCTCAGTGGATCATCTTCCTCCATCTCACCCTGTCCTCTGCTTCCTCTTCTCTCAAACCTACAATCATCATGTCCTCCTTCACCATGTCCATCAATCTTTGGCCTTCCTCTCCACCTTCTACCTGGCAGTTCCAACATCTTCCTACCAATGTACTGGCTCTCTCTCCTCTGTACATGTCCAAACCATCTCCATCTAGCCTCTCTGACTTTGTCTCCTAAACACCTGACCACATGTGCTGTTATATACTGGTTCCTGATCCTATCCATCCTGCTCACTCCCAGAGAGAAGCTCAGCATCTTCGTCTCTGCTACCTCCAGCTCTGCCTTTCCAAACCATACAACATTGCTGGCCTCACCACCCATTTGGACACTTTCCCTTTCATCCTTGCCGACACCCTTTTGTCACACATCTCACCTGACACTTTTCTCCAATGCTTCCATCCTGCCTGCACCCGCTTCTTCACCTCTTTCATTTTTTATTGAATAAAATACTTAAGTTCACCCGCATAATCTTGCCTGTTAATTTTAGATCAACTTTTTACTCTTTATTAAGGTTATTTTGATCAATGAAATGTAGAAATGTTTCACCGTGAGGATGTGTCCAGCTTAACTTCGGCGAATAAAATATTTTTTTAAAATGTATTTAGCAGTTATTCTATTTAATTTGTAAGTGAAGTGATACCTGATGAGCTTGACCGTCTTTTCACTTAATACGTACGCTGGCAAATGAACGCGTATGACTTTTCTGCCCAGCCAGAAGGAAATGCTCTTTTAAATATGTAAGCAAAGTGTCTGTAATTGCTTCCTACTGTCGCTCTCCAGCCGCTGAAATCCAGTCTCACTGCGTGTCTCTGTTGGCTGTGCTGGGCCGGGACGTGTGCCCGAAGTGGCGAACCTTTGTGTTTTCTGAAGCACTGCAGAGTGGAGATGCTACCGTGAGATCAGCAGCGGTCCAGGCCTTTCCTCTCCTCCTTCATCACCTGGAACCTAAGCGCCACAGCATCATCAGCACGCATCTCCTGTACGTTCAAACAAAAATGGTGCACATAATTTGTTTTTATAATCACTTGAAACTCTATTTCTGTTGACGCAGTCCAAAGTTGGAGGATGACTCAGAGCTTGTGAAGAAGGAGATAGCTAGAATCGTTGGTCACCTCAGCTGCATCCAGTCAGGACTTTCTGCACTCACTTCTTCCCAGTCCAAATGTCCAGTTCTCTGCCGCCGTCTACATCTCACTGCTCAACATTCTGGAGACGTTGTCCCTTCACTCAAGGCGTCCTTCGTCAAACCTTTCCTTCCTCTGCTGGGTGTCAAAGCTCCCAGTGCTGTTAAACTAGGTATGTCCTGCTCTTTCACTTTTCACTTTCTCAGATGTTTCATTTTCAGATTTTTCTTGCCCTCTTCTGGGCACATAGACAGTTTTAAAAATGTGAGGTCCAAGCGTTCAATGACACCAATTTTTCAAACTTGAATTACATGTTTGGATTAATTATTTAATATATTTGTTTCTTATATTTTTATTATTTATTATATTATATGAAGGGTTCATTCTTCATGAGGTTGGAGGAAGCCTTAACATGTAACACAGTGTTTTAAATCATAGATCGTAAAATATATGCTACATTTATGCTTTTTCAAGTTTTTCTATGTATCATCTTTTGTGCTAGTCTGGAGCTGTATCATAACACACTGTCACATTTGTTTTGGTAAAAAATGAAAAACCAAATTTTGAACTGCCCACACCCCAAATCAAAAATCATTGAGCATGTATGTTACGGTCCGTTTTTTGCACTTGCCTTTTATTAACCATCTGTTTTAACATTTGCATTTCTAGCATTCCTGGAAGGTCTCCCTCACCTCTGTCAGCATGTGAATCTGGTTGGAGAGGACAGCGTCTCCCGGGCAGTTTTGTCTTCTGTGTTCGGTCTGATGGAGGATTCTGACCCAGCGGTCCGAACTCAGTTTGGCCAGTGCGTTCGCTTCCTGTTAACAGAACCCACCAAGAGCTCCCAAGATCAATCTTTCTGTGAGGTAAGTTGAAGCAAAAGTGACAACTAAAAGGAGAGAAGATTTTACAAGTTAAGGTTTTTCTTTTTCATGGTCACACCAGTTCCTGGTTGCTCGACTGAAGGAGGCTTTCAACAATGCGAGGGTTAATGGAGATGATGACTTGCGCAACACTCTCATCTTCACCACAGGAGAGATTGGCAGGTACGCTTATCGGCGCTCTCACTCTTCACACGTTATGATGTTGAGTCATGACTGAACCTTGTCCGTTCAGAGCCTGCGAGGGAAGTTTGGTGTCCTTCTCCCTTCTTCGGCTGCTTCACTGTCTTCTGTCCAAGTCATCGTCGGTTTCTGTGGCTGCCTACACTCAGATCCGAGTCTTGGCTTCTGCCAAGGGACTCAAACTACAAACCCTCTTCATTCAATACAAGAACCCAATTTGCCAGGTACCACGAGCCAGATGTGTTTGTTTTTGATGTCAGGGATGCAGCAACAAAACTTTTTTGAGAGGTGTTTGTCCATGGAGTTATAATATGGGTCCACTGCGGTCAGTCAAGGTCACAGATAGAACGCAAGCCCCCCATTCATTGCCCTGTCATAGTGAGCCTTTACTTGTCTGTCATGGTCTACTCAGGTAAGGAACCAGCAACAGATCATGGGCAACCTGTCACACACATGGCTGAGCTGAGGTCAGCAGAAAATGAATACTGCTCTCAAAGCAAATTTCTCAACATCAACAGCTTCAGATGGAAAAAGTTCCTCGACCGCTGGAGACCAGGGCCACATCTGTATATGCTGGTCTGTCTGCTGTTCAGTGTAGGTGTTACGTCACCACTTTCTGAGGAAGATTTGGTTAATTAAATACTTTTGAAGTATAAATGGCCCTTGTTTGAATCTCAGTTAGCAATGTGAGAAGCTGCAGTGGACCTCAGATGATAGCTGGATGGAAATAATGACATGGACTGTGCCTGGAGTTAAGAATTAAAATGACCTTTGTTCTTGGTCTGAGATATAAATATTTCTCATTTGTCTGTGTGTGTTTGATCCAAACTGCTCTGCTGTAAATATAATAGTGGTCGTAATGTTTTTGATGACAGTACAGTAAGTTCATTGAATTCTGAAACAAGTGTCATTGGACTTTACACAAATCTCTTTGTCCTTGTTCAGTTCCTCGTCGAGTCACTTCACAGCCGCCATGCGTCAGCCCTCCGCAACTCCCAGGACCAGGGCAGTGAGTCGGCCCATCAGAGAGAGCTGGCCCTGGACATCCTGGCTCAGATCGCGCACGCGTTTGACTTCCCAGACCTCCATCGCTTTCTGTCTGTAAGCACAGTTATTCATCCAACCAAATACATGCAGCAGCTTTTTGATCTCTCGTTCTATCATTGAAACTGTTGATGACATTGATGTTCATGTCTGTGTGTAGCGCACCCTGCAGGTCCTCCTGCCCTACCTGGCTGCGAAGGCCAGCACCACTGGCTCCGCTCTCATCCGTACCCTGGCTAACGAACTGAAGGCAAACCGGAGAGAAATGCTTCTCAGCAACTTCAAGTACATTTTCAGCCATCTGGTCTGTTCGTGCACCAAGGAGGAGCTGAATAAGGCCTTCCACTACCTCCAGGTACTGAGGATTTTTACTTCATCACAACTGGAAACCCTCCACAAAAACCACTGCTTGTCTGTTGCTCTATAAGCTGATCTTTATCTTGCTTGACTTGTTTGTACCGCAAATACTTAATGTTTGAAAAGTACTTTATGAATCCATGTGAAACGTGTCCAGAGTGAGACGGCGATTGAACTGGGCTCACTGCTTCGGCAAGACTTCCAGGGTCTTCACAACGAACTGCTGCTGCGCCTCGGGGAGCAATACCAGCAGGTACAAACAACCGCCCCAACATTTCTTAGGTTTTGAATCTCATGTAATATAAATCAAGAAATCCTCAATATTGTTCTGCAGGTGTTTAACGGCCTTGCTATTCTAGCTTCGTTTGCATCGATCGATGACCCTTACCAGGGTCCCCGTGAAATCACAACTGCTGAGCGCATGGTAAGTGCTAATCATACTAATGCAGTGTACTGTAGTATTTAAAACAGCAGGTACTAAATCCTGAGTTTTCATCTAGTTTTACTGCAGCTAAAGCAAGGATCTATGTGTATTCTGTTTTACACACCAGAAAGGAGGAGAACTCTAGCTGTTGCGACTCTCCTTTCATGAGTGACTTCTTCTTTCTGTTTTACTTTCCAGCTCATATATTGTAGTTTTAACCTTCTTCTTGCTCGCATTTCCCACTATTTATTCAAATGCTTCGATCCTTTTCTACCTGTGTTGGGACAGGCGGACTATCTTCAACCAAAGCTCCTTGGAATTCTGGCCTTCTTCAACATGCAGCTGCTCAGCTCCAGACCTGGAGAGAAGGACAGGAAGAAGTTGGTGAGTGAATCATATAGTTATTTGTCAACAAAGACAGCGGTCCTTGTATTACTGATGTACACTTGTCTGTTGCACGCAGGTGTTGACCAGTGTGATGTCTTTAATGACACTGATGGGATCCAAGCACATCAGCTCTGTGAGAGTGAAGATGATGACCACGCTGAGGGCAGGCCTCAGATACAGAGAGGACTTCCCCCTGCTCTGCTGCCAGTCAGTACCTGCTGAAACGGAATATGCTGTTCACATGCTGGGTTGTGTTGTCTTCAGTGATGGAGGATACATGCTGTCTAGCAGCCTGCCATGATGACCTCCCTTATAATGTTGTGTAGAGATGTGACGCTGCTCAGAGGAGCGTCAAGTAATATGTTGGATGATGAAGGTTGAGTTGGAAATACCGGCAACCATTGTTGTTCAAGGATGGGATAGAAGTGACCATGACAAGTGTGACTAGGGAGGATGATGAAGATAGGTGAAGGTGGAGGAAGCTGACTTGCTGTGGCAACCTCTGGAGGGAATTTATTGAGGGCTTTTTCCTCTTAGCAGATGTTTCTCTGTCATGTTAATTTTTCCTCCCTTCTCTGTGGACAGAACGTGGGAGTGTTTTGTTCGAAGTGTGGAACCGACACACCTTGGTCCTCTGCTGAGTCATGTTATTGTGGCCCTCCTCCCGCTGATCCCCCTGCAGCCAAAGGAAACCGCTGCTATCATGCGTTTTCTGATCGTGGACAACAGGTGACTGTACTTTAGATGGTTGTATAGTCGTAGAAATACTTATTAGATCTTGTCTAACGGCTTCAACAGGGAAGAAGTTAGCGACTTCCTTCATGAGATCTACTTCCTACCGGACCACCCAGAGCTGAGGGACATCCATACTGTCCTGCAAAACTATAAGAAGGTTTGAATCTGATTTTTGATTTCATTGACAGTTTGTGTTTACAGTCTCTTGTCCCTCCAGCTGACGGCCAGCAGCAGCGACCTGGCAGCAGCTCTGCAACTATCAATGAGAGCCGTGCAGCATGAGAACGTTGACGTCAGGATTCATGCTCTCACGAGCCTCAGAGACTTGATGCACAGCAACCAGGTACACGCTTCAGCTGGATGCTCGTAACTTCCTGGACTCATTGTTAGTGTCCAGTTTTGTGTCATTTCACTTTAAATTAAATCAAATCTGAAAGCACTGAAAATAAATTTGTGAATACATATTGTGAATACAATATTTCTTGAAATAATAAATGAGCAAAACAGATTCTCTTGGCGGCCGGCCTACATATTGTACACTGAAGAGATACGTCAAAATAATTTAAATTATTATATTCCTTATTTATTACCATGTGTGTAGTTGTGATCGTCTGTTGTCTCTGTGCACACATTCACATCATGATCTCAGTGTGTGTTGTAAGTCGTCATTCCTCGTACGTCATTGCAAAAGCTACATCTTTCTACACTTTGATAGCTTCCACATGCGAGTGTACGCGTGTTAGAAAACAACGAGTCAACTGACTGTTTTCAGTGTGAAGAATCGCCATGAAAGTGCTACCATTTTTGTCTGTGTCCCAACAGGAGTGGCTGCTGAGGCAGGTCTGTGCGAGTGAAGCAGTGGAGCCAGTCATTTCCAGCCTGGTGTCGGTTCTGCTCAAGGGTTGCCAGGACTCATCCCCAGAAGCTAGGCTGCTCTGTGGCGAGTGTCTGGGGGAGCTCGGTGCCGTGGACCCTGGACGTTTGGACCTGTCACAGACACACACTCACGGCAATCGCAATACTTTTGTGGTACAGAGCTGTTTTTTCATTCATTCACTGTTTGCAACTTAATACAAAATATTCAAGTTTTTTTTCTGTCTGATAAGAGTGGAGTTGAAGATCCAAATTTTGCCTATGAACTTCTTACTGAACTGACTCGAACCTTTCTGGCCAATGCTGATGACGTGAGAGCCCAAGACTCTGCTGCCTATGCAATTCAGGTGAATCCACATAAAATCTAAACTTCTCATGTAAAAAAAAAAAAATCTGATATTTGATTGACACGTCCTGCAGGAACTGCTTTCGATTTTCCAATGCCGTGAGGCTCGAACAGACTCTCCCGGCCGCCGTCTTTGGAGGCGATTCCCGGAGCAGATCCAGGAAATCCTGGAGCCTCACCTCAACAGCAGGTGGAGGAAATGTTACTGTGTTTGTTGATACCATTTCCCACCCCCTTCCTCTTCAGTCGATCTTCACGATCATGCTCCATGAACTCTGCAGGTATAAGAGCAGCCAGAAATCTGTCAACTGGTCCAAACTCAAGAAGCCCTTCTACTTGAGTGAAAAAGGCAGCAAGTTCTCGGATTGGTCAGCGACCTGGGCCGGATACCTTATCACCAAGGTGAACCCAGCTTCTTTGTTTGACAGTAAAATGTACCCTCACCAGCTGATTGTAGCACCACTGTCGTATTGTATGAGGGACTATTTAATATTTTCAACGGTCAACGCGCTCTTGTTTGGTCAGTGAACTGAAATGTAATCTTTTTAGTTGCTGTAGGGGAAAAAACTTGCAGGAAATTCGATCATACTGCTATATAATTGACACATTTCTGGGCCACCAGGTGAGACACGAACTGGCCAGCAAGGTTTTCACCTGTTGCAGTTTCATCATCAAGCATGACTACAAGGTCACCATCTACCTGCTGCCTCACATCCTCCTCTACATGCTGCTGGGCAGCACCGAGACGGAGCAGCAGGAGGTACTGCTCCATCTACTGTCCGTCGTCTATAGAAGAAACACTGTCGATTAAATAAAATCCCACCGCAGGTGCGAGAGGAGATGCTCTCCGTGCTGACTGAAGGGGAGGGGCAAGATGCTGGAGCCCAGAAGACGACCTCCAGCCTCTCCCAACTCAGCACACAGACCGTCTTCAGCATGCTGTCTCACCTCACTCAGTGGAGTCGTCACATCCTCTACAATAAACCTAAGAGCGGCGGTAAAAAATCAAATCCAACAACACACCTTTAAAGGGATTCTCACCTAGTGCGACCCCAAAGTGGGTCATGAAGCTAGTTTCAGTTCAGTTTATAGACGGAATAGATTTAGGTAAAAAAAAAAAAGAACCTGTGCAAATGACTGTTGACCAGTTTTGGTTTTGCATGTTGCTTTCCAGAGGGCGGGGACTATGAGCGTATGGTGGTCTTCCTGAAGGGGATTCCTCAGGACGTCATGGCCAAGGCTTCACTCCGCTCCAAAGCCTACACTCGTGCTCTCATGCACTTTGAAGCCCACATCTTAGAAAACAAAGAAAACATCCAGGACCATCTCACTTTCCTGCAGGTGATGCAGTACACTGTATATCATTGCAAGGAGGTAGCTTTGTTTTGTTAAGAAATAACAGACGCCTCATCACCATGACATAAATGCATGATTGTATTGTAGCTCGAGACATCTCTTGATGCGATGCACCTGCTGAACCCTGCCGATCCAGACCTCCTGATCTGACTGCTGTCTTATTTCTAGACCCTGTATGCTGCAATAGATGAGCCTGATGGTGTGAGAGGAGTGAATGCTCTGCGGAGAGAAGAACCCTCACTTCGCGAGCAGATCCTGGAGCACGAGAGCATCGGGCTGCTCAGAGATGCGACAGCTTGCTATGACCGCGCCATCCAACTGGAGTCGGACCAGGTACAGTCTGTCCAGATCGTCCTAGATTTGAACAAAATAATTTCGTTTTTACATCAAGAGAGTTCAGATAAATATTCAGTGTGCTGTCAAACCTGATAATATAAAATTATTGTGCAATTTTTGTCTAGATTGGCCACTACCACGGGGTCATGACCTCAATGCTCGGCCTTGGTCAGCTGTCGACCGTCATTGCGCAGGTCAACGGAGTCTTGGCCAACAGGTGGGAACAAATGTGGAATTTTAATTTGGATTCCAAAAGGTTTCAGGAGCTGATGTTTGATAGAACTCAATATGAACCTGTGACTCGTAGGCAGGAGTGGAAGTCGGAGTTGAACACCTACAGAGTTGAAGCTGCTTGGAAACTCGGCAAATGGGACCTGGTCAAGGATTACTTGAGTTCAGGTGTTTATACTGGAACATTCTTAAAAATATTCTGTATTTTTTTTTTTTGTGATTTCTAGACCTTGAGTTCTAGTCTAATGAAACATTTTAGCGCTTCTGACCTCGTGTCTTGTGCTCAGTGGGTTGTGTTGAGAGGTAAAGGTGCTGCTGAATCACATACACACTTCTCATACATGCACTGTTTTTGAGTCACAATTACTCTGATGCTGCGTGAGAACACCCGGCAGATAACTCCCTGTTTTTCCCTCCAGACCATCAGTCCAGCAGCTGGGGGGTTAACCTCGGTCAGCTGCTTTTGTCCGCCAAGAAGCAGGACGCCAAGAGTTTCTACGAGAAGCTGAAGTCGGTCAGGAAGGAGCAGGTTGTCCCGCTGTCTGCCGCCAGCTACGAGTATGGGACCTACCAAAGAGGTTATGAGTACATAGTCAGGTCAGTCAGTCTGGATTTAAAGTGATTTTAACAATTCTGCCAAATAAAATTAACTAAAATCACACAGTTTCATCGTGAGAATTGTATGAACC
Source organism: Synchiropus splendidus (assembly GCF_027744825.2). Classification (NCBI taxonomy): domain Eukaryota; kingdom Metazoa; phylum Chordata; class Actinopteri; order Syngnathiformes; family Callionymidae; genus Synchiropus; species Synchiropus splendidus. Next base: position 8,430,151 of record NC_071349.1, read on the forward strand.
ATAATGATTCATTGCTGTCGGGTGTGTGTGCAGACTGCACATGCTCAGTGAGTTGGAACACACCTTTGCTGAGCTGAATAAGCAGAAGGATCTCCACCAAGTCAACTTCAACCAGGTTTCCTTGCACTGGTCTGACCGGCTGGAGATGACGCAGAAGTCCTTCAGGGCCAAGGAGCCGATCCTGTCACTCCGTCGAGCCCTCCTCAGCCTCGGATCCATGTAAGGCTGGCGCAACAAAGACGCACAGAGCCAGTCATCACCACTGATTTTTGTGGCGTTAAATCCAAAGGCCGATGAGCGAGGAGCTGATAGGAGAATCATGGCTGCAGAGCGCTCGAGTGGCTCGCAAAGGTGGACACCACCAGACCGCCTTCAACTGCCTTCTGAATGCTGAAAACACGCATCGAGCTGAGCTGGTCACCGAGAAGGCCAAGTGGCTGTGGTCCAAGGTACCAGCTCGTAACGGTTCCAGCTGTGTCTGACACCATTTGGATCTCTCTCGTGTAGCAGGCCATCAAAAGTTCTGTGTCCAAACTAACCAACACTGCACTTGTTTAAACTTTATGGTCACACTTGCAGAAATATTGTCCATCTTCTGGGTTAAATTGGTTTCATACTGACCCTGGTGTCTTTTTTTCTGCTGTCTCAGTGAAGCTTGTTTTTCCTCAGGGCGATGTTCACCAGGCTCTGATAGTCCTCCAGAAGGGCGTAGCGCAGTGTTTCTCTGACGATCAGCACCAGACGGACGCTCGCTCCCTGCAGACCAAGGGCAAGGCTATGCTTCTGGTGGGCCGCTTCATGGAGGAGACGGCCAACTTTGAGTCCAATGCCATCATGAAGGCGTATAAGGTGGGGCTCTTCTTGACCTCAATCTGAGCCCAGACCAATGTGTCCGACGAGGAGTAACATTCTTTAGTGTGGGGTTATTGCAGCTGCTGGATTAAAGGATTAAAGACGGGCTTCAGTGGTGCAAACTATTGGGCTGGTTCTAAATGCTGAAAAGTACCTGTGTCACATCTGCTACTGCAGGATGTCACCAGTCTGCTGCCCGAGTGGGAAGATGGAAACTTCTACCTGGCAAAGTACTATGACAAAGTGATGCCCATGGTCACTGACAACAAGCTGGAGAAGCAGGGGACCCTGATCCGATACATCATCACCTATTTTGGAAAGTAAGCACTTAAACTTTGGTGGAAGCTAAGTGTAGCCAGCTGCCTGCAGAGACGACTGACCCGGGTTGTGATCTGTCCCAGAGCACTGCAGTTTGGAAACCAGTACATCTACCAGGCGATGCCTCGCATGCTTTCGCTCTGGTTGGATTTTGGAGCCAAAGTTTGTGAGTGCGAAAAAGGTGAGTGTTTGAGGAGAGCAAAGTCAAGTCAGCACCTGAAACTGGATGGAGCGTCTCTCCTCCTCAGCCGGCCGAGCAGACCGACTGCTGAAACAGGACCTCAGCAAGATCAACTCAGTCATGACGGAGCACTACTCCAACTTGGCGCCGTACCAGTTCCTGACCGCCTTCTCCCAGCTCATCTCCCGGGTCTGTCACTCCAGCGACGAAGTCTTCTCCATCCTCATGAGCATCGTGGCCCAGGTCTTCCTGGCTTACCCCCAGCAGGCCATGTGGTTGATGACGGCAGTGTCCAAGGTGGGTCCTCACCTCCACCGGATGCGTGTAGCCTGACCTTCAGCTTGTGCTTCTGCTGCAGTCGTCCTATCAGATGCGGAAAAGTCGCTGCAGTCAGATTCTGAAAAAAGCCGTCAGTCTCAAGCCGTCGCTGGATAAATTCATCGTAGATGCCCAGAAGCTGACGGACTGGATGCTGGAGCTGTGCAACAAGCCGGTGCGCTAAATATGTGACGCAGCTTTGAAGTGAAGCCGCTGACCAAGTCCACACGTCGTCCTGCAGGTGGACGGCAACACTACCACCCTCAGCATGAGCGTCCACTTCAAGCCTCTGAAGCGTCTGGTGGAAGACTCCACCTTCAGCCAGATCCTCATCCCTCTGCAGGCCGTCCTCATCCCCACCTTGCCCTCCACAAGTGGCGCTAACACCAACCACGACGCCTTTCCAGGACACTGGGTGTACCTGGACAGCTTTGACGACACGGTAAGATACAGATGTCATTTCTTCAGGACAAGATGACCTGGTAGAAGTTACTCAACAGCACCTCCTTTTGGCTACACTTGGACTGACAGTTAGTCTTCTGTGCCAAGGGCCATTGAGGACAAACAGATAAATCAGTGCAGCTAGAGAGGAAGTAGAATACAGTACAAAATAAAAGCTGCTGGTTGCCTTTCAAAATAAATCCGAAATCGCCAGAGAGGAATCAAATCAGGTTTTTCTTCAAACCTTCTTTGTGTCTTCACTAGTGCACCTTGAGTTTGTCACCTCAAGTCCTGCACTACCCTCTCCAGACCACAAGAGCATGGTCCCACTCACTAGGTGGACTTCTGGTCTGAAGCAGTAATAATGTGGTTTGAAAGACCCTCAACTGTGATGCGCCTCCAGGTGGAGATCCTGACCTCCTTACAGAAACCTAAGAAGATCAGCCTGAGGGGGTCAGATGGGCGGAGCTACACCATGATGTGTAAACCCAAAGATGACCTCAGGAAGGACTGCAGGCTCATGGAGTTCAACTGCCTCATTAACAAGGTCAGAAGGTTCAGAACTTTGTTCAGACGTTTAGTGTGTTTTTCAATCTTTTTACACAGAAACTTTAACCCTGATTGTGTGTGTGCGTGTCCATCCTCAGTGCCTCCGCAAAGACGCCGAGTCCAGACGAAGGGAACTACACATCCGGACTTACGCAGTGATTCCACTCAATGAAGAGTGTGGGATCATCGAGTGGGTCAGCAACACTGCGGGACTGCGACTCATTCTCACCAAACTCTACAAGGAGAGAGGTACACTTGCTCCCCATTCCCCCCCAGCTTTGATGTTGTCACCAAGCAGAGACCCTTCTGGATCTGAATCTCCTTCAGGAATCTACTTGTCCGGTAAAGAGCTGAGGAAGTTGCTACTCCCGAAAACTGCTCCGCTGGAGGAGAAACTTCGAGTCCACAGGGACATGCTGTGTGCTCGGCACCCTCCAGTGTTCTACGAGTGGTTTCTCCAGACGTTCCCCGACCCTACTTCATGGTAAAAGCAGTGGAAATCCACTGTGTCCCCTTCTGACTACCAAAGTTCTGTACATTTGAATGCTCTCACAGGTACAGCAGCCGCTCAGCGTACTGCCGCTCGACCGCCGTCATGTCCATGGTCGGCTACATCCTGGGTCTGGGAGATCGCCACGGGGAAAACATCCTCTTTGATTCTTTCACTGGAGAATGTGTTCATGTGGATTTCAACTGTCTTTTCAACAAGGTTTGGTGTTTAATTTCTGCTTCACAGAAGGAGCACAATAATCACTGTCCTTTCCTCTTACCTCCACCAGGGGGAGACATTTGACGTTCCTGAGGTGGTTCCCTTCCGACTCACCCAAAACATGGTCCATGCGATGGGACCCATGGGCACGGAAGGTCTCTTCCGTCAGGCCTGTGAGGTCACCCTGAGACTGATGAGGGATCAGAGGGAGCCCCTCATGAGGTGAGAGGACCTCAACACACTTCGGTGTGAAGCACTGAGTCACATTTGTGTTGAGCATTTGCAGCTTTCAAGATCAGGCCAAAGGACTCAGCAGTAGTCTCTGTCTGAATTTGTCTCATGTGAATGTTTTCACTGTCAAGTGTTCTGAAGACCTTCCTGCACGACCCGCTGGTGGAGTGGAGCAAACCAAGCAAAGGCCTTTCTCGACCTCAGCCGAATGACACCGGAGAGATTGTGAATGAGAAGGTGATTGATGTGACCGTGATGAGGTGATGGTCAGTGTTGCTCATGTTCCTCTCTCTCTGTCAGGCCAAGACTCACGTGTGTGACATCGAGCAGCGGCTCCAGGGGGTGATCAAAAGCAGGAACAAAGTTCTGGGGCTCCCTCTGTCCATCGAGGGACACGTTCACTACCTCATTCAAGAGGCCACCGACGACAAACTGCTGTGTCAGATGTACCTCGGCTGGGGGCCTTATTTGTAGATATTTACCTGTTGCTCATCCAGAAGTAAAGAAGCGTTGTGTTCACAATCGCTGTGTCTTTTAATCTCTTAACCCGTCTGTCACTCACCTGCCCGTTCTAATCTGCTCTGTGTCTGTGCGACTGTTTTCTACTAGTCACATGACGTTTGGTCTCAAGAACTTAAAGGAGTTAACTAAGATGAGAATGTGGAGGGCGAGTGACCTCATGGCTCAGACTGGTGCTTGCGAGCCAATGTTTGTAACATCTGAGTCTGACAAGGCAACCTGCTTGAAAAGAGACCCTCATTCATTTACATTAAAATAGGTTTTGCTGTCTTCAGGTTTTTATGTGTCTATTGAGTCGGAACAGGGTCAGAATTACATCAGATACTCTCAGATTATTTTCGTTCTTTTTTAATCATGAGTTAGTGAGTTTCTACAATGTAGGAATTGTAATTCCGTTCTACGTCCGCTCATTTATGCGTACTATAGATACCGAGTAAGAGCATTCATGGTGATTTAAAAACTTCTTCCGAAAAAAAATAGCTCCTCGTTTTATTTTGAAAGTGAAAGCGGAAGTGTGTCATATCCGCCGCGTTAAATCTGTGGCATCCGTCTTAAGGACTGTCATTCAAAGGTAGGTTATGGCTTGTAAAATATATGCGTTAATATGGGCTACATAGTCTGAACGCGCGGAGCGAACCGCAGCCGAGCGATGTGACCGTGAACGCACCATCACATATGAAGCAGAAGACGCGACTCAGGTGCCTTCAAGGACCTCTAGTAATTGTGGATCTGTTTCCAGAGTGCATGTGCTCATGCAGCCGCGGGTGCGAGCTGGCCGAGCTCTGACGCAGAGTTGGACCCTCCTTGGACCACGTTGACCTTGACTCCGTCATGGATTTGACTCGGCTGGTCGCGGACGCGGGTCAGTTCATCAACCGAGCGGTGCAGGTAGAACACGCACGAGCACGGCGCGTTTGTTGACAAGCTGTCAGTCATCGACGCTTCTGTTGGCTGCAGTACACCGGAGAGAGTCTGGGTCAGGCGGAGAGGACCGAACTGGACCCGGTTCTGGAGGAGCTCCTGCGACTGTCAGACGCCACCAAGACCAGGACGGACCAGATTATTTCCCAGACCGAGGTTCTGCTGCAGCCCAACCCCGGTGAGAAGAAAGGTTCCTCACCTCCGCAAATACCAGTCGAAATTACAATTTCCATCTAGTCAGTGAAGGCACCGGAAGTTCTGGTAGATGGGTAAACCGCGTCTTCGTTCGTCATGTCTTTGTAATGTAACATTTAACTTAGTTTGAAAGCAAAAACTAGACCTTATATTGAAGTCGGGTGCGCCACTTGCAGTCTGAACTCGGGATTTCCCAGTTACGCCCCCTAGTGGCGTCAACCGATGTGTGATTTCCAGTCGGAGTGACGCAGTCGCAAAGGTTTTCTAGTTGCTAACTGAGCACATAAGTAATATCCGCATGAGGGATGCATTAGAATAGCTTTCGTGGGCGTTGCTTGCTTCTTTTCCGACTTCAATAACATGCATCGGTGCCTTCCAGTTGTCCTAGTAACTGGTGAAATCCAGATGAACACCTCTAAAATTCAGTCGTCTCTTCTTTGTTTCAATATCATTTCCCCAAAATTTCACTTAAATATATTGAAAAAAATTTGAGCCACCTTGCTAGCAAAAGTGTGATGCGTTGAACAGGAGCTCGGTGGGAGGAGCGGCTGTTCGGCCACCTGGATTGGAGCGCCCCCTCTCGTCCGCACGCTCACGATTTGCTGGGCGAACAGTTGACGGGAGCCGGGCTGGAGCTGGGCACCAACACGCCCTATGGTGAGACGGCACAGCCCACATGTCCGTCACATTTACCGCTCATGCTTGCGTTCCTGTCCAGGAGCTGCACTGCTCAAGTTCGGGGAAGCTGAGAAGCAGCTCGGCGAGACAAACAGGAAGTTCATCCAAAGCACCAACATCCACTTCCTGACGCCGCTCCGGCGGTTCACGGAGGGAGAGTACCGAACCATGCAGGTGCCACGTTTGTGCGCGTCTCTGTCGAGGATCACGTCACTGGTGTGGCTCTGCTTTCAGGAGGAGCGGCGGCTGCTGCTCAACAAACGGCTGGACTTGGACATCGCCAAGACTCGAGTGCGGAAGGCGCACGAGGCAGAACGAGAGTCCCGAGTGAGTTTCATGTTCCCCCCCTGAATTCAAGTCTCAGTAGATAGGTATATGTGGGTCTATAAAATTATCTTAAGTACTCCTCTGTATGAAGTTCTATCCTTGTTAACATTAAAGAAAAGAAAAAAGAAGGTCATATAGATCAACTTACAATAAAGAATACTACTAATAATAATGACTTCAAGTGCACCCCCCCCGCCATCGCTCCACGCCTCAGGGGGGCCCCACCCCACTATTTGAGAAGGTTGTGTTAGAGTATGAATGTATGGACTGGATGTGAAAATTTAAACAATATAGGAAAAATTGAAATGGAAAAATCTCATACCCTACCTTTAAACTACCATCTTTTGATTTGATCGGTCCATTTCAAATTACTATAATTCCGTGATGCTTCATCCCATCTGGGAAATTTAAACACCAACTAAAAGCAGGGATCCAGGTTCTTCCACACATGGAACTGATTGTTTACAGTAGCCCCGCCCCTTGTGCTGTAGAAATGCCAAAATACAGACCAGACCCAACTGACTGTCGCGGTTCACCGAGTGAAAGAGATAGTGTTGGGTTGCAAGTTCAGTTTATTGAGTCATAAGTGTGAATGTGATTTTGTTTAAGTTAGAAGGCTGTTTCAGGAGTGTGGATTCAGATTTTAACATGTCAGTCAAAGCCATGCTGCAGCTGTCAGTGAGTGAGAGAGAGAGACCACCAGGCTGCTCAGTACTACACCTGGAAGATAACTGAATAATAAGTCAAAGTTTTGTTACTTAGAGAATTTCAAAGTTCAAATTCGTACTCTCAGTCAGATTAGTCATGGAATTTCAGAGGTCTTGTCAAATAATATATTAAATATAAAATTGTAAAGTTGAAATGTAAGATGTAATGAGTGAAATAGTCAAACGACAGAGGAGCCACGCTAAGTAGGTGCGAGCTACCAATATCCCATGGCTGAAATGTGACTTGAGTCAACTTGTGTGAGTATTAAGAGGGTTTGGGTTACATTCAACTGTTCAACTGGAAGTGGCTGGACGAGGCCGGATGTAGAGCTGAGTTTGTTTAACAGTCGCGTGTTTCACGTGCCTTTCATTGAAGACCTGAGTCTCGTCTCCTCTTTCAGGGGCTCAATTCAAACCTGACAGATGACGACTACCTGTCGCACGTGTCGTACATGTTCAGCTTCCTGCGTGTGAAATGGCTGAAGGTCGGTCTGCTGCTTAAAGCTACGTCACAAATAGTTAGCTTTACATCCTCAGTGATTTCTCATCTCTGTCTCTGCCTCAGCTGTGGGCTCAGGAAATCTCTCAGGTGAGCGGCTGCTGTCCGTCTTGTGTGTGTGTGTTCCACTGTTGTTGCCTCAGGACGGACCTGCTTTTGCTTCACCTGTTGGAGCTGAGCTGAATTGGACCGTGTTTGCAGGCAGAGATGGAGCTCAGGATCTGTCAGTCTCTGTTCGAGCGTCAGTCCGAATCCACAATGACAGTTCTACACAGGATCCACGGCACGCATGTACGTATTGGCTCTTACTCATCCTGCTTCACCAGGAACTAGGACAATGTAACAATGCTCAGCCAAAAAGCTACTTTTAGCCATTGAACAGACAAGTGTGCCAGAAAATAGGGTTTGAAAACCATTGAAGAGCTGGTGGAAAACAAAGCTGGGAAAATATTTTGGGAAAAAAGTTAGTAAAGTGTGTGTGTGTGTGTGTCTCCTCAGAACAACCACATGCAGAGTCTGACGGACTTCGTGGAGGCTCAAGCCTCTTACTTTGCGGAATGTAACCAGCACGCGCAGGAGCTGCAGAAGCAGCTGCTCAGGTTGGTACCAAATGACCATAGATTTCTATGGGAGTTTTCACCCTGCTGACGCAGAGCTGTGCCTGTTTTCCTCTGCTGGGGGCGCTATACGCAGTGCTGTTGTTGGAGGGAAACAAATTCTGCAGGAAAGAAGATGTTGTTTGTTAAACTAGTGATGGGAAGTTTGTCTCTTCCTGAGCCGAGTTACGACCGAGGGTCGCTCTCTCCTGCAGCATCCCGGCCGTCCTGTGCTCCAACAACTGGCAGGCAGAGGTGGCAGCTCAAGGCACTGAGACGTCCTCAAACCAACCTGTGGAAGTGAACCACATCACTCCAGTCCACGTGGACGCCTGTCGTCTTCCAGACTTCGATCAAGACACCTGGAACACCGACCAGACAAACACGCAGCTTCCTGTCCAGACCAACAACAACAACAACAACATAGCTGAGCATCAGGAGTGGAGCCGGTCTTCCGTAGCAGACCACGCGCTCAGTCCAGACAGTAAATCAGAGTCGCAGCTGGTAACTGAGCCGCAGCTCGGCCCTGCTGACAGAGAAGAACCTCCAGATCCCTCTGGTGCCACAGACAGAGGCGCACGCTCACATCTGAACCAGGATGAAGCGAAGGACACTTCCCCGGCCGCAACCGAGGCAACCACCAAGTGAGCTGCCCTCAGTCTAATATAGAGACCTGCAGGGTGGATGTGGTGCACCGGGTCACATCTGTGGCAGCTGATGTGGACTCTTAAGAGGCTGCAGAACCATCATGGTTTCATTAACCCCAGCGGGGGCAGCCATTACTTCTGCCTGTGTCAGTCATCACTTATCGTCAGGTGCCGCATCAGACTTCAGCCGTCTTATTTATGCTCATGAGTGTTAGGTGTGTGTGTGTGTGTCTTCGTGAGCAGAGCTGTTTTCTGAATGAAACTCTTACTCATTGGTGCCAATTTCCCGCCTGAAGATGCAAGTATGAGTTCGTATTGTGGATCTGTCTGTTGCGTTACACAACTGTTGTGTGTCCAGAGCAGTCCACAGTGACGATTGTGTTTCGTCGTCCTCCTGCTCTTCTGCTGCTGTACACTGCAGCCAAATCCTGTCAGATGAGCTGAACTGCTGAGAGTTTAAAAATATTAGAGAAAATATATGAACATAAATCTGGATTTAACTTTTCAGTTTGAGAAGTGGTTTTGTCCAGTGACTGTGAAGTTTACTGTCGTCTGTATGGAAGTGAAAAACGTCACAGTAAAGAAGAGGAGTCGATGTTTGTTGTGAGTTCTTGTGCGGGAAAGTGAAGGAGGATCACGAGGGGCAACACTTCAGGCTTCACTCGACTCATTAGACTGGAAAAACCTCAAATAATGGTAAGTTATTGCAGCTCATTGACATGCTAACGCTAACTGATATTAGCATGTTTGCTAAAATTAACCAGCAGTTTTGCCAAACATGGCAGGGAAGCTGGAGTCATAGCTGGGTGTTAGGTTGGCTGAGAAGTCTGGTCATTGATGTATCAGTTTTTGAAGCATTTGAAAATGTTTGAACAGTGTAGCGATTTCTAGCGTTAGCCCAATTGCTAACAGTGCGCCTCGCGCCGGAGCCACACATATGGTGAGTGTGGGTTTCAGTACATTTCTCAGATCAGAGTTTAACTTCAAACAAATGCATTGTTACATTCCTGCAGCTGACTTACACTTAGTAGTTGTAGTTCTACAGTTTAGTTCAGGGACAACAAGACTTGTGAGAAACACACCCACAGTTCTGCATCCAGAGGGTTTCAGAATTCAGTGTATAATGTACTACGTATAGCAACCAATTTATGAAATTCAGTTGAAATGAATGAGTGAAATAGTATTTAAAAAGAGTGTGTTTTTCCTAGTGTTTGAGTTGTGCTCATTTTCCGCTTGAAGCAACATCACTCAACAGCACACTAGTGAGTGACTGGCTCTCTGTGTTTCACAGGGACTGGCTGGGTGTTTCCTGTTTTCATCTGTGCGCGGTCAGATCACATATATCTGTGCGACCCCCGCGATGGGCTCCACTTAGAGGACGAGGGTTAAAGTTTCCCTGTCCAGATGTTGTTGATTTTCTTCACAGAGTTGGAGCGGCGACGCGGACCCACTCGGGACGGCGAATGGAAACACGCTCATTAGTGCAACACGGGCCAACTGATGTCATGGACCACCAACTGCAGAAGCGTAGAAACTGGGTTTCACGCTGACACATTAAAGTGTTCCACCTGTGCTCTCCACCAGGTCGGTCACAAGTCGGCGATTGTCCCACGCCAGCCGCGCGTCGACCTGCCAGGTTCTGACCCAGATTTCGCACTTTCACACTTCACATCTCTCTGAGTGACGCCGGTGAAGCCAGACTTGGCTGACTGCAATATCATTACCGTTATTACAGAATAATGAGCTGTGGCGGCTGACACTTCACACAACCACTCAGTCAGCTCGGAGAAGCTTTTTCACAGATTGACGCCTTTTGGTCCACAACACCATTAAAACTTCAAACACTGTCAGCCACACGTCGTCTTTCCTCTGCTGCAGTCGCACCACGGCACACTTGTTTGCCCCTCGCTGCCTGATCAACCTTCAGCAGAACTGTATCCTGGCTGGTTTTTTTGGGGCCAACAAAGATGCGTCAGAGCGCTCCTCGGAGATACTGGGAGGAAGTGGATTTATATTTAGCTGGACTTGATGAGTAACAAACTGCCAGCAGGATGCTATTGTTTTCAAAGTGCTGTAACTCTGCTCCTCACACATGCGGCTTACAAGTGATCTGAAAAATACACGAAGCGAAGACTATTTTATCTTGCACAGAAAAGATCAGCTGACAGAACAATTCTTTAGATACACAAAGCTTCAAAAATTCATTTGAAAACAATTTGCATGGGATTAGATGTCATGGGTTCAAAAACATGCACGCAATGACGCAAACAGCTTTTTTTTTTCTATCAACTCACATGTCCCTCTGTTTTTGAAAACACTTTCTCATTCAAAGTAGTTTGATCTTGATTTTAAGACTTGTGTGGCACTAGTGGGCACTAGAGCCAGTGGTGGGCCAGCCTGGGATGGGTGGATGGATGGATGGGTGGATGGGTGGATGGGTGGAAAGAGGGATGATGGATGGATGGGTGGAAGGATGGGTGAATGGATGGATGGGTGGATGGAATGGTGGATGGGTGGAAAGAGGGATGATGGACGGATGGGTGAATAGATGGGTGGATGGATGGATGGGTGGATGGGATGGTGGATGGGTGGAAAGAGGGATGATGGATGGATGGGTGGAAGGATGGGTGAATAGATGGGTGGATGGAATGGTGGATGGGTGGAAAGAGGGATGATGGATGGATGGGTGAATAGATGGGTGGATGGAATGGTGGATGGGTGGAAAGAGGGATGATGGATGGATGGGTGGAAGGATGGGTGAATAGATGGGTGGATGGATGGAAGGATGGATTCTTGGAAGGATGAGAATGAATGAATGGGTGAATGGAAGGATGAAGGATGGAATGGATGGATGGGTGGATGGAATGGTGGATGGGTGGAAAGAGGGATGATGGATGGATGGGTGGAAGGAAGGATAGGTGATGGAAGGATGGCTTGGTGGAAGGAAGCGTGATTGATGGATGGATGGGTGAATCAAAAGATGATGGATGGATGGATGGGAGGAGGGATGGGTGGAAGGATGGGTGAATGGATCAGTGAATGGATGAATGGATCGGTGAATGGAAGGATGAATTCTTGGAAGGAAGATTGAATGAATGGATGGATGGGTGAATGGAAGGATGATGATAGAAGGGTGGATGGGTGGAAGGATAGATGGAATGGTGGATGGATGGGTGAATGGATGTATGGGAGGATGGATGGATGGTGGAAGGAAGGGTGAATGGAAGGATAGATGAATGGATTGGGGATGAAGAGAGAGTGATGGATGGATGGATGGAAGGGCAGATGGATGTAAGGATGAATAGGTGGAAGGATGGGTGAATTGATGGATGGAAGGATAGAAGGATGGATGTGGACGGAAGGGTGAATGGTTGGATGGGCCGGTGAATGGAAGGATGGATGGTGGAAGGAAGGGTGAATGGATAGGTGGGTGAGTAGAAGGATGGATTGATGGAAGGATGAATGATGCGTGCTGCTCTACTGAAGAACTTAACTGCAGCAGTGGGTTTGCTGAATGAATCCTCGCTTCTCTTTGAGCGCACAGTCATCGCTATGACGATCCCCAAACAGAGATAACAACACTAGTTCATGTGTCTTGTAATCTTAAATTGTCTTGACAGCATGATGAATTTCCAAACGCTGCTGTGTCACTTGTTGCTTGGATTAAGGACAAAATGAGATCCACCCTGTAAAACCACACACTTATACGCTGACTCGCTCCGGGTTTTAAAAGTAGTTTGTGCTTTGGAATGGCACGTTGGAGGTTTGTTTTTCTGGCGCTCTGACGACACCCCTGAAGTACACAGTTGCCTTTTGCTCCACTCCATCCTTCCAGTTCCCCTTTCCTGCCCTGTCTTCCATCCAACTCCCCCTCAGTGCCAGCCGGGAGAGATTTATGTGACAGCTATGTTGTAGGTGTGGTGCTCAGGTGGCCAGGCAGCGGCGTCTGGCCTGCGCTGATAAATGTGGCTTTCCTGCTCACACGACCCACTTAAAGACGGAAAAACTATGTTCGCACAAAAGCAGCGCTGGACTGTTGAGGACAGCTGAGGTCGAATCGCTACTGAGATGTGAGGAAACACCAGAGGAATGTGTTGCTTATTTAATCTTAGCTCATTGACTAAATGTTACAATTGGACTTTCCCATCTTGGGATTCATCAGCCATGTTCTGACAAACTTGTATGAAATGAAAGTCTGACGCGATGATTCCTCATGAATATTTTGCTGTAGGGGAGTCAAGTCACCGCCTGTGTATTCAATGAAAAATTTGCCAGTAAAAAAGAGACGAAACCAAGTACTGAAGCTAGAATTGGCCGAGCCCCAACCTCTCTCGCTCCAAGAAAACAGGACAGGCTCCAGCATCCCGCGACCTTGACAAGGGCATCAACTGAAGACATGAATGATGACATTCATAACAATATTTTTTCAATTCAAGCCTCTCACGGCCATCTTTGATTTGTGGATTTCCTCTCCGTGTTCCTGCTCTTCCTGAGATAAAAGCTGCCATCACTTCGTCCGGCCCAAACCTGAATGAGTCCCCTGCTGGAGTGGAAGCCCACCAGAACCAGAGGAACCCTCTGCAAGACATGCTGACATCTGCAGAGGAAACATGGTCCGAGCTTTTCCGCTGACCTGAACAAGCTGGCTGACACCTGAATAGAGCACGGCTGCTGCGGCAGGAGCTATGTTGAATAAAAGAATGCACATTGCTCCCAGAAAAAAAAGTTGTAACTTTTAAACCCGAGACACCTTTGTGCAGCTTGTGAGTGGACTGGTGTGTGTCCAGGGTGTGCCTCCACTACATCACTCTTTCTGCAGCCTTTGCAGGATCAGATTGATGGAATGAAAGTAACATGCCTGTCTGGACTGAGAAAATGTTTATGTTCATCCTAAAGTTCCCGCCTTTAGATTTTGTGGAAAAAAAGACGAACTTGAAAAAGTTCACTGTTTTCTCTCTGTAAAGAAGCAGTGCTTTTCTTGTCCACGGACTGAACTAATCTATTTACACAGCTCACTTCTCGCCGCCCGCCATCGTCACATGCCTGCCCTGTCCCCATAATGCCCCTCATTTCCCACTCACTTTGACAGACCCTCCACCGGAGCATGACTCACCAGCCCCCCTCTTCACATCAGACCCACGCCCCCCAAACGTCCGGCCTCCATCCTCCAGAGTATAAAAAGTCAGCAGCCTCTGCCTTGGAGTGAGGAGTTCCACTCAGCAGGGGGTGAAGCGAAGAAGCGGCTGCACGAATCGAGGGTTTCTCCATTTACACGGATGGCGGCACACACGGCCATGTGTGTGTTCCTTATCTGGCCTCTGCTGTGTGCGCTCGGATGTGTCGGCGCATCTGCCAATGACTATGATGGAAACTACTACGGAGACAGCTACGATAATGAGATATCCCTGGACCAGCTGGAAGGTAGGCTTCTGTTTCTTCCCCTTTTTTTGGTCAGTTATTGACCGTAAGTGAGAATAGAGAAACAGAGCTTTTCTCTTGTAAACTGGAAAAGCACGCATAGATGTCAGCCCCCTGCCAAGCTGCTCATGTCCACCCATATAGTGTTTTGTTTACCTGATACTGTTGCCCTAAAATTCATACTTAAGTGAGGAAGAAGGTTGCTGGAGGTGTAGCTTCAAAGGATGGAGCTTCAGAGCAGATGGGCAGCTGAAATGATGGGCATTGCTCAAAGGTTTATCCCATGTAGAAATTTCAAACACCGTCTGACAGAAGAGAACCAAGGCTTTTGTGCTCGCAAAATTACGGTCAAAGTGGTGGTCACCAGTACATATGCACAAGGGCCTTCTAGACACTGAGCAGATTCACTTGGAGTAGCCCTGGATCAGTGTTCTGTGGGTACAGCAGTGCTTGAACGGGAGGAGTGAGTCCAAAATCAAACTTTCCAATGATGTATGATGTGCAGATGGGTGTTGATCCTTACAAAGAAGGTGTGAGGTAGAGAGTGGTGTTGCAGCGATGCTTCATAGGTTTGGATTTGTTTTGAGTATGAGTTGGAAGACATGGTTTGAAGGCGACTGAGAGACCAGCAGGCTGCTCAGTCCTGCCCACACCAGCCTGAATAATCGGAATTACAGCCCAGGAGTTGAAAGCTTGTGATCCTGAATATGGAGAGGAAATTTAGATTCATGATCTCAGTCCACTTATTCAAGTCATTGTAAAGTGTTTTCTCTGTTAAAGTCTGTTCTCTGTAAATTACAGTGGTACCTCGGTTTTCAAACGTCCCGGACTTCGAACAAATGCGCAAATTTCAAGATTTTTTTGCTTCTGATTATGAACGAAAATCCAGAACTCGAACGCTCCCGAAAAAGGCTGGAAAAAATAGAACGCGCACGGACCGATCAGCTGACCCACAACGCGCTTTGTTATTGTGTATAACGCAGCCTCTGTATGCAGATGTGTCCCGCTAGCTACATTTACTGACTCTTTTTTCTTCATATTGAGGTGTAAAACCTTTCCTGTCTCCGCACTGGAGTGTCACAGGGGAGGTGCTCCTCGACACCTCCGAGGCTGGAGCGCGCACTCCAGGGTTTGATGTCCTGTTGTGGGCTGGAGCTGGGACAGGGATGAGGCGAGTCTGGGACAGAGCGTGACTTGGTTTATGACTTTGTCACAGCCAAACTGCACAGAAGCGCACATTCAGAGCTGGACACGCTCCGGGCACCTCTTCACTTCTGGAGAGACGTCACTCACTCAGCAACCCCTCCCACATGCAGCGGCCACACACATAGAGGAACAGCGCACCTGCAGCAGACACTCTACATTCACTCCTACAAAAGCCTATTTTAAGGCTCGGAATGCATTATTTCTTTTTCCATTATTTGTAATGGGAAAAATCGATTCAGATTTTGAACAAATCGCTTCTTGAACGGCCGTCTGGAACGGATTGTGGTTGAGAACCGAGGTACCACTGTAGTTTTTGGACTAATTTCTGCTGAGGTATGAGCGTTTGGTCAAAACATGATGGTAGATTGAAGAATTCCAGTCGCTCATCTTCCTGCTACTGTTTCTCACGGATCTCCTCAGGGGATGAGTCAACGTCGCCCTGTCAGAGTGTGGACATATCTCGCTGGGAGAAGCTCTTCATCACGCTGGAGAACTCCCACATGAGGCAGAACGTGCTGCTGGAGTCGCTCCAGACCTGCTGCGGTGGGATGATGTCTCTCAGGACTCAGGTGGAGCAGCTGGTGAGACGCAGCCACCAGGTACGGAGCGAGGAGGCCGCATGTCGGAGGCAGGTGGAGCAGGTCGCCCTCGGAATGCAGCAGAGCATGCTGGAGCTCCAGGATGAGCAGTCGGAGAGAGAACAGCGGCTGAATGCCACCTTGCAGAAGCTGCTGGAGAGCGTGCTCCGAGAGAAGAAGGAGTACAGTGTCACGCTAGATGAGACAAACACACCGTCAGTGTTGCAGGCGTTTCCATCTGTCCAGGCGGAATCATCACTGTTGGACCTGGCTTCAGTGCAAAAGACCCTGGTTACCATAGCAACAGACCTGCGGAAGGTTCAGCAGCAGCTGAACAGAGTGTTGGACCACACTGGAACTCTAATGAGGGACAGAGGTGAGACATGAGCGGCTGTGATCAGTGGCTTGTGTTTCCACATCTCCATCATGAATTAAAGCACCACCCTGTGGAGAATCATTTCCTGACTCTGAGTCTCCCCTCATTTCCTGCATCTTCACCGCCTCATGTTTGTGGCGAGACTCTACAAATGTTGGGAACCGCACGACAGCGAGCTGATGTTATTAACCGTGCGGTGGCCGCTCCCTCTCATTATCTCATTTAACAGAGGCTTGTTGGACGACGCACGACTTCACCACTGCTCATCTGTTTATTACATCTTATTATTGGCTGGCGTTTCATGAAACCAAAAATAGAAAAGCGACAAAATCACTTTCTTGACGGCCGTGCAGGTTTGGTGTTAAATCTAGCTCAGAAATGTAGTGATTTAAACTGCTGTGGCTGTTAGGTTGAAACACTACAGTTACAATATGAATACCAAAAGACTGGAATCCCAAACAAAGCTGAAACATTTCTTTCATTTCCTGGTCGTGGAATGTGGAGGCTCCACTCTGAGCTTCTAGCTCTGAATTGAAACTTTTACCTGTGTTTGCATTGATTCTGCAGAAACGCTGGGCCTGCCCCCGACTCCAGCACATGCATCAAGATCTCCCCAGAGACACACTCCCCTCCTTCGGTGACCCCCAGAACCATTTAGTGACGATCATTGTGAGTACAACAAAACAAAACATTACTTCTCAGTGTGTTGAGACCAGGAAAAGAGAGCGCTAAGGATGTCCGACACCACCGAGGAATACAGAACAGGTTGTTCATTTGTTAGATACGATCGCTTCCCTGCTCCAGGCGCAGCTGGCTTACCTCCATATATTAACACTGACAGTGTGTGTGTTCTTTTATCTGTGTTTTCATGATGGACGATCATCCCTCCTGCCTTTTATCTGTTTGCCAATTCAGCCGTCGCCTCCCACTCTATCCCTCGCCTCTGTTTTTTCTGTTCCTTGCTGGCAGCAAGTGTGGAGATTAATGTCGTGGCTTCGCTGCTGTCTGGCTGTTGGACTGACGTTGTTGAGATGTGGCCAGCACAATAAAGCAACGGCGTCAGAGATGCGAATTGTTCTCGACCGAGATTTTAATGTCACATTACACATTCATCACGGACAACACGTTGTAAGCACTTCTCAAAAGAGGACGATACAAAATAGATAAAGCTCCGATAAACACTGAACTGTGCTGTCTGTAAAAATGGGCGGGGCTTGAGGGAGGAGGTGTCTATTTGATGGGTGAGTCCATGATCTCCTCGTACTCCTCCCGGTGGCGACGCGCGGCGACGCGAGAAGGAAGCAGTTTCATCGCCACCAGCCATCCGACGCTGAGCAGGACCATGACATTACCGACCACCTCGGGCGCGGTCGGGACGGACGGCTTCATGGCGAGATGCACCAGCAAGGACACTGGCACCTCCAGACTTTGAGAGGCCGACACCAGAGCAGGGTGGATTCGGGTCAGTGCGTGTGTGATCCCAAGGAAAGCTGCAACAGAGCAGGCAACCAGGCCAAACACCACGGCCCACGCAGCGATGCTCACGGGCCAGGACCAGCCCTCCTGCAGCAAGGCCAATGATCCTGGCGCCAGCACACACCCTGTCCAGCTGACAGTGAAGAGAGCTGTGCCCACTCCAACTCTGTCCTTCAAGGAGCGGTATCCAACAAGCGCTAGGGCCATCCAGAGCCCGGCCAGCGCCATCAAGGACCACCCGAAAGCCCCCTTCCAGAACACCAGGTTGTCCATCGGCGAATCAGAATTGCTTTCATCCACCGTGGGAAGCAGCACCAGGCCCAGGCCGCAGAGCCCGGCAGCGAGGGTGATCCCATCTGCCAGGCCCATTCGCTCCTCCAGCAGCAGGAACGCCAGGATGGCTGACAGCGCCGTCGTGGCCAGACGCCAAGCTGACGCCGAGTTTTCAGATGCAACAAAACTTGAGGAGGAATAGGCGCAGCAAAGGGCAAGGGAATAGGCCATGCCATAGCAAAGCAGACGGAGACGGTAGCCTTCAGGTCCAAACGGGTTCTCCCCCTTGTGCAGTGGGACGACCACAGAAAAGAGCTGGAGGATGGACCGGACTAAAAGCAAAAACATGGGTCCCAGACCAAAGTGTTCCGACGCCACCTGGGTGAGGACGATCAAACCGCCATGAGCCACAGCTGCGCCGAGCAAGCCCACCCAGGTGAGGCGCGACGCTGACACGGAAGCCTCCCCAAAACTGGCCAGCTGCTCACCAACCCCTTTACCAGGTGCCTTTGCTGGTTTCGCGCCACCTTCACCGCCATCTCCTGCCGCCGCAGCTGAAGGCTTGGGGCTGCTTGGCTTGTCTTTAGACCCAAACAGAGTCAGAGGCCACCGTTTGCCCTCCGTCAGCTTCTTCTTGTCGGACGTCTCCTCCAGGAAGGAGCCGAAGTCCTCGAAAGAAGGGGCGTCGTCGTAGCCCTCGTCCCCAGGCTGCGGGAAGTGTGTGTGTCCTCCAGGTTGTGGGGAGTAGGGGGTGCGCGTGGCATACTTGGCGGTGACCGTGTGTGGGTGGATCTTGACTCTCTTCTTTGAGGTTCCCAAGAGGTGAGTGGACTCCATGGTGGGGGTTTTTAGTGATGTGACACCTGTGAAGGAGGAGAGGACGGCGTTACAAGATGGGTTTAACGTTGGCACACCAGCTGCAATAAACTAACCACCCATAAATTCTTAAACAGCCTTTACAGTTTGTGACTGAAAACACTGTATTGATGTTGATCACATGATCATTACCTGTCAATTAAAATATCTAAATCATTTGACATTCAGCATGTTTCCCAAACAGATTCATTCAGTACATATGATGGAAGCATTTGATACTGATGTTCTGTTTGTGTTTCTCTATATCTGGGGTCACACTTCCTGACCTCTGTTTGCTTCTATTTCTCCCCATTTGTGACGTGTTTCTGCTCGTGTCACAGTCTATTCTTTTCTATAAACATAATGTTGACAGTTGTTATTCTGTTTTTTTTATGGATCGGATGGAGGAAAAACACAACATTTATTATAGCACACAAGAATTTCATTTATATTGACATGTATGTTGTATGTTCTTATTAGACAGAAATGTGGCAGCAGTTGAATTTTCACTGTGACAAATCGCAGTGGTTCCCCACTGACTCCACCTCAGGACACCACAGACACATCAGTGTGTCTTCTTGAAGCACAAACTTAAAGCTGCTTTGCATTTTTCATTCCGGCTTCCAAAAGGTTCCAGATTTTTTTGCTCGTAATCTCTGCTCAGGTGCGCAGTGATTTGCGCAAGTGTATTATTGACGAGTTCTGGAACTGATCACGCCCAAATTCGGCCCCCAAACCTTGAGATGAACATGAGCATTGACCGATCACAATGTCGTGGATAAAGGTCAAGGTTATTTCAGAACAGGACACAAAGAGTAAAACGATTGTGTTATTCGCCCTTTAAAAAGGTTCTTTTATATCTCATCCTTGTTCTTTTCAGGTATTTAATCCTTGTGAAAATGGCATTTGCCTGCAAAATGTTGAGTCGTGTAATGCAGAAGAACGTCAGTCAAGCCTGCTAACCAGCATGTGAGCGACCAAAAACCCTCCAGTGAGCTATAGCTTAGTCTTAGTTTCAGTCCTGTCCGAGTCACTCAGCCCAGATGTGTGTCAGAAACGTGTGTGATAACCCTCACTCCCCTCGCGCAACACGACTTGTTGGTGGCTACAATGTCACTTACATAAGCTTGTGTGTCCCGCCTGATTGTCTCGCAACCTCCTCTCTGTTTCGATCTGTGTCGCATGTCAACGCGGAGGGGGCTCTGTTATTGTTGATGCTGTTCCTGCTGTCCCACTTCCTGCCTGCTTGTCCAGATCAAGAGACACCCAGGATGACAGAACCTCTGCAGGACACCTCTGACCTTGACTTTCACCTTCAACAGTAATACTAGAGTTTGTAGTATAAATATAAGTCTAACATCGGTTGGTAACACTGGTTAAAGAGCTGGTGTGGTAATAACAGTGTAATTACTGGTAATAATGAGAGCCTTTTTATACAATAACAAGAGCATAATTGATGCTGTGCTTCCGTTGTTGCAGTATATGCGGTTAGTAAATGTCTTTTTCACCGTCTCTCCATGAGTTTCTGCTGTGACTATTGAAGGGATGAAAATTCCTCATCAACTACAGTCCTGTGTGCAGCATCTTTAGATTGTTGTGCCGTGTTTTATTGTCTCCCTGCAGCGCAGTGTAAGAGTCCAACACTTGCTCTCACCAGTCTCCGTGCGAGTGTGGTGAATGACTACACCTGTCTCTCCATCTGGCTCCTGTCCCCGGAGCCGTGCGTTAGATCAGCTCAGCTGCCTTTTCTACTACCGAACCCAAATTGAGGCTCATGAAAACAAGACAGGGGACATGAAGGAACCCAGCGGCCCTCACCGAACTGTAAAGTGGGCGTCTTGCTCTTTTGATCTGAGCCCCATGGGCACGTCAAGAGGATCGATGAGACTCACGGGAGGGTCTCCTCAGTCAGTCTCACTTAAAGGTCAGCATCATCGTGTTCCTCTTCGGGTCATGCTCAATTAATCCCAGCGTTGCAGTGCTCCTCTG
This sequence comes from Synchiropus splendidus, assembly GCF_027744825.2. Taxonomy (NCBI): domain Eukaryota; kingdom Metazoa; phylum Chordata; class Actinopteri; order Syngnathiformes; family Callionymidae; genus Synchiropus; species Synchiropus splendidus. The sequence goes on from NC_071349.1 coordinate 8,451,010, forward strand.
CAATGCTGATGCTAGGATCACTCCAGTGAGGAGCCGGTGAGAAGTCAAATCAAAAACAGGACAAGAACGTGTCACCATTTTAGCGGTGAGTTTAGCTGGTGGGCACTCACACGCAGTGTGAGCACGTTGGTGACGACAGAACTGGTTCACAGTGAAACTAAATGAATGCGCACAGCCGCACTCTCAGGTTCTTCTCAAGGTTATCCAGGTTTTTCACTGATGATGCGCCATGCTTAGACTCACACACACACGCTCGCTCCAGTTTCACCAACACCTCCTTTCTTTCCAGTTCCAAGCGTGATGCGTGGCCACCAGTGATTCAGACGCACCACCTTTCACTCACCTGCTCGGCACGTCCTCCAGGAGCATCAGTCATTTTCAGAAGCATCCTGTCGTCCCGACATCTTCTCTGGGCTGCGTGTGTGAGTGTCCAGGAGAAGGTGAGGGGCAGCGCAGCAGGGTGGCAGTCGTCACCTCGCTCAGCTCTGCAGGGGGAGAAGCTGTTTTCTGAGGAGCTGCTGAGGCTCGTCCATCTCTGTGTGAGTGCAGAAGCGGATGCTCCTCCTCACAGCATCACCACGGAGACCGAGGGAGAGGAGGAGAGGGAGAGAATAGAGCAGGGAGAAGCTGTGTCTGCGCAGCTGCAGAGGGTGAAGAGCAGGGAAGTAAATTCACCTTCATTTTTACTGGAAAAATAGATTTATACTGGCAACAGAAATAAGCACCATTTGATCAATAAAATATGGATCAGAGGTTGAGGGGTGCTGAGCCCCCAAACTGCTGGCAAGGGAGAGGAATAACTTTTACAAACATGTAATAGTTTGGACCGTCATTTCCACATTTGAAGAAGATTTTTTTTTTCTTTTGAGTAGAGGACACCAGAACATGGTGTAGGCAGTTTTCCCAGGGGCCACATTGCTTCCTGGGACTACTGTGGGGGACAACCAGCCAACACGCAGAAGAACAGAAGAAAAACTATTGCAAATTAAACTTCGTATTTGTGACTGGAAAAATGTGTTGTTGCACCAAGTAGTTATATCCTTAAGTTAGATGAATTGATCATATATTGTTTAGTTTTATTTATATATGATTGCTATAAATAATAATTAGCAATAACAAACAATGTTTAAAAAGTTTTTATTTTATTGTGAAATATTTTTTCTACAACTCTTGTTTACCAATCTCAATCTCATTCAGAAAGAATAATAATAATTTAAAAAAATAACATATTTAGAATTGTACTCTTGCTGTGACCTCATGAGGGCCACATGAATGCAGGCAAAGGGCCGCATGTGGCCCTCAGGCCGCACTTTGCCCACCTCTCCCCTAGAACCTCAAAGTTGCTGAACGCTGCTGAAGTTTTACAGCTGCTAGTGTCATGCTATCGTTTAATTTTGGGAACACCTGTGCCAGAATGAGGAGTTTTAATTGATCCTGGGACAAAATGGTACAGAGACAGCGATGCATTGCTGCCTCTTGTCTTCAATTGTGGAAGGGTTACATCCTTTTCTAACTTGCCTTGGTGATGGCTACAGTTTAGAAGCAGAAAAGCAGCTCTTGACAGAGACACAAATCCTTTGAAGGATCTGTAGATCCATGACTGTAACCCAGAACACCGGACTGGTGAGACAGTAGATGGATGAAGAAGAGGAGGACAACCATGGGGGTGGATGTGGTAAAGATGTGTGACCAGGTAAGGTGAAGATGAAGGAGTCTGACCTCGACACACGGAAGCAGCGAGTGTGAGCCTCTGAAAGTAAACACAGTTATGATGCTCTTTCACTTTTGAAGCATGTTACTCAGGATCTGGAGGAAAGTTCATGACGGCATCCACTGCTGCAATAAAGACCTCCTTGAGCAAGGGTTGCCCGTAGCAACCGTCTCATATGGATCTCATCAGTGTTTGCTCTCCAGCGACGTCGAGAGGATTTCAAGTTTGTGTGAAAGGAAACATGGGTGTAACTCTTTGATGCTGTGAATTCAAGATTTCAGACTGAATTTGGCTGCTAACAATGTTTGGCTATACCTTGTATTTTGGCTTAAACCAGAGAAGATTTGTGTTTTAGATCAGGGTGATAAAAAAAGGGTGATAAAAAAAGGAACCATTGTCATTAAACAAAAAGCTGCAGCACTGTTTCTATAGCGACAAATGCTCTGGTTAATAATGTCTGGGATGACTTGCGTCGAAGAGAAGTTCAGCCGCAGTTTGGAATCCTGCAGGAACGCAGCACAACTGAAATGAATACAACAAATAATCACTGAAATTCTGGGAAATATATGCCTGCAAATGAAACATTATTTGGAATTTGTGATCTAAGTTGGAATGATTTCATATATGAAACATAAAAAGGCAAGTGAAAACTGTTTTAAATAAAGTTCAGGGTTGGAGTCACATGTCCTCTCATACACATATAAAAAAATCTAGTCAAGTCTAGTCAATTTTGCATATCTGGAGCCACTTTTTCCAATCTTTCCCAGCCCACTGTTACTAGAAGAGCAGTCAGAAACCAGAGAAAAGCCTGTGGCTCCTCTTAAATAAACCCTGCAGCTCATCAGAATCTGCTGCTCGGAGGCTCAGAAGGACTGTAACCACGCAGCACTGCAGAGTTCTTCATACATATTTCCTCCGGTGTAACCCGTGGATTAGAACTCTTGGGGTAACAATGTGGGTTTGACATGTTTTTGGTTTGATCTTTGCTTCGCTGAATATCTGGGTGAGCTCACTTCCCTAGTGCTTTAGCCAAGACCCTGTTGAGACCCTAACAACGGAGACAGAGGCTGAGCTGAATCCAGGAGCATAAATCCATCAGTCATGTCAGGAAACTGTCAAAATTTCTTCAAAATAAATTGCAACTGAAATGCTTTCATTTGAACAAACTCACTGGTCTTGGTCTCAACAGACTACATAACTACAGTGCCCTAACTGAGGAGCAAAACCATATTGTCAAGTTTCTCTGGTTCAAACCAGAGAAAAAATGCATTCGTGGGTTGTTTTTTTGCTATTACTGTGGTTATTTTATTTAACAAATATGACCCAGAACCACCATCTACAGACTCCCAGGGCCATGCTGGGAAAATGAAGGAGCTTCTTCTTTATATGAAATAGAAATCATTTCCTATTTTCAGTGAGCAAGTACCCTCCCTGAAGAGCAGGTCTGCGATGACGAAAAATGAAAATGCTTCTGTTGTCTGAGTCAACGCTCTGCAACATAATAGAAGATGCTTGCAGTTGCAGCATGTGCAAACCATTGTGCTGAGCAGTCAAGGTCACAAGTTACAAAAAGAAGGGGACACCAAACCCAAGAACCGTCGACTTGAAGCAGACTCCGATCCAATTCAATTTCTCACTCCACTGCTTCCTGGTTCATTTGAAGATTGATCTTAAAGACGTTTGCAACCTTCGACGGCGTGAATCGAGAGCTTCAAGGTCACGCATGTTTGAAGCCAGGAAGGAATTCATCAAAGAGCTTCAGCTCCTCCTGATGCTGATGTTTTGCCTGTGTCTGTCTGTCTGTTTAGTCAGCCTTTACTTTACATCGCTGTTTATTTTAACTTAAAATAGATCTGAGCTTTTCAACTGAGACCAAGTAGGTAAAATATTTTTTGGAGGTGCTGCTTCTACTGGGCCACTGACCCATTGTTTTACAGTAACGTATTAATGAGGTTGACAAAACAACCTTTCAAACTCCAGCTTCCCATCCATGCATCGGCTGTGGGCTTTTTCTCCGAGGATGAAGAGGACTGGAGTGTTTCCATGGTAACCAGGAATGAGAGAAACCCAGCTGCAGCTATTTGGGGCACCATCTAATTCATATTGACTACTATTCCGCCTGGTTCTGGGAATAAGTTCATCCACAGCCTTCGGGGGGAGATGGTGTCTCGCTGTGATAAGAATATTGAAGATGAAGCAGGCGGGAGGCGGGGGAGGCGGGTGGTGATGGAGGGAGTCGGAACCCTAGTTTTGGGATTCTTCTTGTGCGCCCGGTTCAGAATTTCATGAATGATGAATTATTGATTCACCTGAGTTTTTACCATCGCAACATGGATTCATAACATTGAAGATAACAGACACGCACACAGGTTTGTAGCCTGATCTTTGTGGGGATCTCTCATTGCCATAACCCGTTCCCCAGCCTCTCATCCCAATCCATACCATCCAAAACGCATGGCGAAATTGAACCAGAAATCTGAACTAAACCTAAAGCTAGTTATTATGATCTTGTTGTTTTGAAGCCCTCAAATTGAGGCTTGCGGGGTCCAACGAAAGGGTCCCACAAGAGGGTGTTTTCCCCAAAACTGGACCTCACTAGGATAGATATGCTTAAACAAACACACTCATACACACATCAACCCCCCAAAACGCACATACACGTATTTCTTTCCTTGTGGGGACATTGTGAGGTTTCACATTGCCAGCCTCTCCCCTAAAGCTAACCATCCAAAACACATGGCTAAACTGAACCAGGACTCTTAACCAGACTGAAAGCCAGATATAATGACCCAGTTATTTTGATGTCGTCGTCCTCAAATTGAGGCTTAACCTCGTGGGGTCCAGCCAAATGTCCCCACAAAATCATACAGTCACAAGTGTTTTGTCAAGAATTGGCCCCCACAAAGTAGGATAAACAACCCCCGCCCACACACACACATCAACCTAACCAGTGAGATAGAAACCAGAGCCAGTGACCATTAAACGTTTCATCCTCGATGACTCAGAATCAGCCAACCAATCGCTTTTTGAGCTGAGAGACTCACTGATAAAAGAAGTTTCAAGTCTCCACCTCCGGCAGACAAGTTAAGGGTTGAAACTCACATGAGACATCAAAGCTTGCTTCAGACCTGTGTGAAAAATAAAGACTTGAACGTTGGGAAGCTGTTGACTGGAGAGCAGCACACACAACGAGAATGAAGCTGCGAAAATCTGCGAATTCTCTTATCTCTCATGAGATTATTGTTTATGTCCAACATGTTCAATGTTTCCGATCATGTGTGGGGAGAGACCATGGCTCCCGACTTGAACTGTGGAACATAATGAAGCTAGTTAAGAGGCCGACTTTGAAACAAGCTTTTTATCTTCAGGAGTAAATCTCACTGCCATCTTCCCCTGCGCTGCTTCTTCAGCAGTCTAAGCGAGAAAAGCAACTTTTATTTGTGTTGGGGTTTTTTCTGAGTTTTTTTTTTGTGTTCCTGTCATTTAGTTATTAACATTATTTGTCCCTGATAAAAATCCCCAATCCACCATCTTCCGGTCCACTTCTAGGTTGCTTTGTCCAGTGGTTATGATGTTCCTTCTTTGCGATAGAAAACAAGAGTTTTGGATTTTGGGACGAGGATCCAGATTGTGATTATTTTAGCTCAGATTTAGAAAAATGTTCAGTGTGTACCACCATTCAATCGTGAGAGAAATGGAGTCCAGTCTTGGTTGTGACGTTCACTGTCTTGGCCTCATAAAGGTGCCTCACGATAACCTTTTGACCATCTGCACCAAGCCTTTTCTTTTCCAGCAAAGATTCTCCACGTGGTCTGGAGAAAAAAGTGATGCTCCACTAGAGATAGAGTCACCTGCACTAACTAGCCTTCTCTATAACAAAGCTTTTGGCCATACAGCGTCAAGACATCACTCACATCTTAGCTTCTCTCCACTGGCTGCCTGTGTCTTTTAGAATTGATTTTAAATTCTTCTGTTTGTTTTTAAAGCTTTAAATGGTCTTGCCCCTCAGTACCTAGTAGAGCTTTTAACCCTGGACGTTCCTCCGCAGTCCTGGAGGTCATCTGACCAGCTGCTCTAGAGGTACCTAAAACTAAGTGGAAGATGAGAGGAGACCAGGCTTCTCAGTCCGTGGCCCCCGGCTATGGAATGCCATCCCTCCCCATGTTAGACAGTAGGAGGTATGATGTGGTAATAAAGAGTTAAAGCAGAATACAGCCACAGCGCACTCACCAGAAGAACTTACAGGGAAACAGACAGTGAGATTGACTGGATGACACACTCGCAGCTCTAAAATAAACCCTGGCTCCAGACGTCCACCATCTGTGTCTTCCTGAAGGTGGATGTGACGCAAGTTTCACTCTTGTGTGAGAACACTCTTCGCAGCCTCTTACATACTTTGCATTAGTGATGAAAGTGGAGGCAAGAGAGGAGGAACTGGGGGAGGCAGTGTGAACGCCGGGGTTAGTCGGCTGTCAGAGAGCCCCCTGAGTGGGAGCACCACGGGCAAGGTCAGTGATCGAAAATAGAACGCAACACTGATTCATGAAAGATCTGTGCGGGTCCAGAGATGAGCCATAACAAACGCTGAAATATTTATTCCAGGTGATGAAAGCCAGGGTTCCACCTGTGAGTGCTGTAGGCACCATTGGATCAGGGAGCTGTTGAAAAGTGAGCTTGTAGAAAGTTGATCCAGATTTTCTGATACGTCATTGAAGGTTATGTAACGGAGCACCGCAACATGAATACTTGAAGAGTGAGTTGCGGCATGATCAACTACAAGCTCAGCGGCGCTCACAGCAAACGTCTGCAGCGAAGACGGGTTTGTATTCTCGAGAAGACAAGTCAACACAGTGGGGATTCCTGCAGGTGTCTGTGGTTTTAGGAAGCTAGACCATCGATGAAGGTTTCAGATGAGAAGTGGTTCATCCTCTGATGCTAGTGTGGCTGCATCACTGCCGGTTGAAGGTTTGAAGTTTCCCTTAATGGAATCATTTTGGTTTGAAGCTTCAGTAGCTTCTGAAGCGTACAGTTAGAGACAAACCAACACCTGCCAAACTTCACTGGACCCGTCTTCCCAGCCACACCGGGCCGGCCTTGTCGAGCAACACTATCTTCCTTCAATATAGTCCTGACTCCTCAGTTCCACTGGATTCTCATCCCTCAAACTTGGCTCTCTTAATGTTGACATCCTGACCCCAAAATGGCTCCAAGTAAATCACATGAACAGCATGCGTTTTAAACACTAGGGAACCACAAGGCTCTGTAGGGGGTCATCTGTATTTCTTGGTGTGCAGACGCTGTATGAGGGGTGTCGTGACTCTCATGACTCATAGCAGCAGTTCCACCTCTTTGTTGGTCCACACTACCGTTTGTGTCCATGTTCGCTGTTAAAGCCTCGAGGAATGTTCACCTCAAACATGATCTATAGAACTGAAGCAACAGATTTACATGTTAAATCAATACAGAGGAACGCTATAGTTCAAGAGGATGCCACAAGTTTTATGCAGCAAGGCGGCAGCTTCAGTGTATTTTGACAGTTGCCATCTCCTCTGCAGGACCTGATGTCCGCTGAGATGGCAGCGTCCAAGTCTTTTGTTGCTTTAATATTCTTCCACAGATTCTACCACGCCGATCCCCCATCTTGGGAGATGCAGGGTCGTGTTTGGTGTCAGTACCATTGGAAACCCAGGTGAGCTGCCACCAGGTGACAGACACAAGCTTTAACAACTGCTGTGCCGTCAACATTCCAAGGAGTGCGAGGGACATCGAGTCTGATCCATGCCTCTGTGCCGCTCTGACTGATAGCAAGTGTGCGGTGAGTGCCCTGTAACATGATGGACCTGGATTCTAGACCTGGTTTACAGTGGAAACTATGGAGACATTGTTGGAAGGAACGTTCTGAAGACGCCTCCATGGCACCTGGTGTTCATGACATCCTCCTATAGAACCTGAGTGATCTTACTTGTTACAGAGCCGACGGAAGGCTCTTCCAAAGTTGATGGCAGTGGACATGTTTCTGGACTGTCATGACTTGTGTTTGCAGATGAGGCAGTGCTGTCAGCTCCATCAGGTGAGATCCTATTCTCACAGGAAGAGTTTGCAAATCTCCCATCACGAATATGCAGGGATGAGGATCACCCACATTAAAATCCGAGACCGGGATTGTGGCATCTAAAAGGATAGCTCGCCCTCTCCAGGTCTGAGGAGTTCAAGTGTCTCGGGTCTTGTAAGTGAGGGAAGAACTGAGGATGAGAGCGAGATGAAGATCCATGGTCATTGACACTCTTACAGTCTGCTGTGGTGAAAACAAGACCTGCACCAAGTGGCTTGTTCTGCGTGCCAACTCGCTGCTGCCATCACGGGCACTTCTGTGCTCCAAACAAGAACTGGAGGAGGCTTCGGAGGATAGGGACAAGTGGCTCTCTCTGCTTCAGATGCTGGCCATGTGACCCAACATGAAGGGTCACGCACATGAAAAATGTGTAGCAGATGATGGTAAAATGATGGATAAACAACTGGACCAAATTTTGGATATAAAAGTAATGTATGAAATGCAATGACAGAAAACAAAGGAAAGAAATAGATGTGTGACAACAAGCTGAATAAACATCCACTGACAAGATACGAGGTTTGAGTGTTTTAAATTATGATCCCACAAAATCAATGAATGAAAATGAATGTGAAATTCTGAGGCTTGTAACAGAAAACATAATTCAGGACTAGGCGGGACTCAAAGAGGAGATCATCATTCAGGCTGCACAGTGGACCGACCAGGAGGGAAACCAGGACCAGCTTGGTTTATATCCCAGGAGACCCAAGAGTCTCAGAGCCGCTCAGCAAGCTAAAAACATGTTTCATCAGCCACCAGTATCAGTTTTGACCACGGTTATTCAGCAGGAGTCTAAATAGAATGAAAGAAAGGACTGACAGTGAGAAACAAACATAGTCACGAGTTCACTTGCAAGACAGTAAGGTCAAACTTTGTCAACCACCAGGTGAGGCACATCCACAGGTGAGAGTTAAGATACCAGGTCATCAACCATCTGAGAAGAGAACTGAAGCGATATGGTCGAGCTCTGCAGTAAAAATCACAGAGAAGGACAGGAACCATATGACAATCCCCACCAGATTACAGCATCATGAAAGATAAAACCACAGTGTTCAGCAGCAACATCTCTAAGAGCTACAAAGGCACTTCTTGGGGTAAATGTGTGAACATCTTACTGCTGAGCAGCAACATAACTGTGACAATGAGAGTTTCCCCTTTGCATTGCCTCATACCACGGAACTATTACATGCAGGGAGCTACACTACAGCTGAATCATTCTAAGCGAGACACACAGTCAGTCTGATATCAACAAAACCAGATTACATGACTCTGAGTAACACAATTACCTCAGTCCCAGTGAGGCCAATGTGTCTCTCCAGCCTCTGTCCTCTTGAATCTGCCATCGAAAATAAATCATGTGATCTGTCCAGTTCTGTAATGGGGTTATGGACGCTGCCACTCAAGCTCCTGGACAGCTTTTTATTCCTGGGAAAGGAAATGTCAGACTACGTTTCCTCACCCTACTCAACTGTATATCTCGGGTTGTCATCCATGAGCAGGACCACAATCGGAATAAAGAGTGAAAATTGTTGCTGAAAGAGAAGCTCAAACATGTATAGCACCGGTCTGCAGGGTCGTGACCGCAAGAGCACACGCAGAGATTTATCGCTATCATCGAAAGCATATTAAACTAAAGCTGACGCGAGAGGTAGCTTCCTATATATTACAAATACAGCATACACAGTTTAACATAGCATAGTTCTATTTCCAATTTTAGCAATTAATATCAGATTGTTTTGAACTGAAAAATAACACAAAAAAATCTGTCATCTACATCAATTTTAAACTGCATTTATTTATATATATATATACAATACCTCAACAACAACTCATACCTCAGTAAAAAAGTAAAAAATTATAAGTTCAGCATCTGATATGAAAATGTTTTCTCTCACCTGGTGCAGGTGAACTTGTGCTGCACACTTGTATTTCAAGCTCATTTTGTCATGTTAAACTTATAATTTGGTGGCACACTGGGAGTCACAGTTGCCTACTGTGAAACGCTTTAGAGACAGAACACACTATTTCAGTGTTATTTCCCTCACAGAAATAAACATCCATTCAGCAGTTTCACACAGCTGATGTTTAATTATTATGTCTCAAGATTAATAACTATTAAACTCATCCAGTGTTGCCGCAGTGAACGTGACTCATCTGTCACGAGTCAGAAGCACTGGCAACTGGGGGCATGAGGTCAACATGCCCCAAAACAAAAATATAATTGTCAAAAGTACTAAAAAATATTCTTTCTCAAGCCAACACAAACAAGCACTGACATAAAATGTGATTTTAGATATTTATTTACTTATGTCTTAGATATAATTCTTGTTTTTTATTAGTCATTAAATTATGAAAGCATTTTTTAACTCATACATACCAACATATAATGTTAAATATGAACTGCATATGATGCACACTGGTCAGAAGGTATTCTTTAAAAAAAAAAATTTCAACAATTTGATCAATAATTCAGATTTGTGCGCAGCTCTTCTCGACAGGTACTGACCACTGCGAACCTCAGGGAACACCTCACAGAAGCAGCAGTTTTTCTTTGGTCAAAGGTGGATGTGTGTGATATGAAGGATGTAGTTGACCTCATAAACATAGTTAGATATAATTTATATATATTTACTTATATATAATAATATAACTTTTATTTAATTTATTGAGGTTTATGCACGATGTTTCTGGAACGCAGAGTAGCATCCCTCCATTAAAATAGATCCATAACGCGCAGTAAAACGCTCGTCATTAAATAATAATAATAATAATAATAATAATAATAATAATAATAATGAAGATATCGGAGTGTGCGAGCTGTGCGCGCTCCCGTCTTCACCCCTCCCTCTCCCGCCCGCCTGCAGGCGCATGCCCGCAGTTACTCGGTGTGTCCGCCAGGAGGCAGCTGTGTGCCGGCGAGAGGCTGAGCCGCTCCCGCTGCACCACGGCGAAGACAAAACCACCAGATGGCGGTTTAGGATTGCTGCTCTTCTCACCAGGCGCGGTTTCGCTCACTCGGACAATATTCATTAAAAAATACCCGCATGGTATTTAAACGAAAAACTATTTATCACTTCGGAAGTCGATAAGAGAGTGGGGAATGGTCGCTGCAGGTGAGTGTCGCGTGTTTTCGGCCGTGTTTTGTGAGGCGGGAATGGAGCACAGATTAAAGATGGTGGCCACAGAAAGGGAAGGCAGGCTGGCTGGGGGATGGGCTGCTAGCGGCAGTCTCTCTCTCTGCCTCTGTTCCATTCTAGCACGGCGGGGCCATTAGCTCCGGAGCTAGCGCCAATATTTGGGCTACAGAAAGGGCTCGCGGTGCAAGCGGTGGTCACCGCCAGGGACTTTTGCCTTGCACTTTCTTGTCTGGTGCCGGAGTTGGACATGTCAACAAATAAAGAGACATGCAGTGTGACGTGTTTTCTTGCTCTTTAGCAGGCAGGGTTCGTAGCATCACCCTCTCCCCGCAAACACACACTCGTCCCTGCATTATTGCTGCTTTCTTTTTCATGCAAATGTTCCGGTTCTTTGCTCAGTTGTTGCTGTTTCAGCCTTGTTATGAATCTGACAGGTACAGTGGGGAACGTGTGGCGACTTGTCCCCACTCTTTTTTTTTTGTCAGCATCTCTTTTCCTTTCAAGTTTTTTAAACCGGTGACCTTATTAAACAGGTTGTTTCGGCCATGTGTGAAAACATTCACCGTGTCAATATTTGCTTTTTCAAGTCAAATAGGCGCACATCTCTTCCCGCCCCCTTCTGTGCGGGAAACATGAGTCATATTAAGGGGGGTGGGCTCGAATAACCCCAAACTCCTCAGGTTTACACCAAGTTCCTTTCCCCGGTGACCCATGTACTGACTGGGCGTTTGCTCTTTGGAGGTCAATCCGATGAGGGACGTTGATGTGATTTCAACCACTGTCATCGTTGTTGATGCTGCCCTTTGCTCTATGAGATGTTTCCATCCCTGTGTACACTACATATTCACCAGGTGTAAGACTGGTCCGAGGATGCTGTAGTAGATCTGCAGCTCTAGATCATCGACTAATGTTCTGCTGAAGTAAAAATATAGATTTTAAAACACAGACATGGCCTTAAACAGACCTTGTTTGAGTCTGCCCATTAAGATAATTCTTTGTTCAAAATGATTCCTCCAGGATTTTTTGCTGATTTTTAAACTTTGTTTGTTTTTGTTTTTTGTAGCCAAATATGTGTGATTTTGCAGCAAGACAAATTGCAGTGACTTTTTTTTTTTATATATAAATATATCATTTCTGATTCTGGAAATAAGTACCTTTGCAAATGAGCTTGTAAAAAATAAATTTGATTTTAACAAACCCCACTGTATTTGCAAAAAGCAATGAGTTTTCAAGTGCAAAGAACACACACACCCAGAAGAAGTTAAATTAAATAAGTCCATCTTTCCACCGGCTTGACTGCACATAGTGGGCTTGTTGTTTGGTTATAGATCTCCTGACAAGGGCGGTGACTGACGGAGGTTTGGATGGGCGGTGTCTGAGAGGTGAAGGTGGGGAATGTTTGTGTGAGTGTGTGTCCAGCGGCTCATTAACACACCCAATTAAAACAGCAACAGCTGATATGTTCCATAGGGTCGTGATGTAGAGTTTCAGAAATAGATAGATCCCACAGTCAGCTGTTTGTTTACGTCCGCCCTGTATAGTGTTGGGGTGTTGCTGCGCTGCACTAGTGAGTTCTGCTTGTTAGTTCCGTCTGTTATAGATTTCAGTCATGGGAATGTGAACATTTATCAGTGGATTCAGAATGGTTCACATCTGAATCGCAACCTTTGGTGAGAATATTTGTGGGCAAAAGTGAGCGTTTGGCATCACACTTGATTTCATCTCAACAAGGAAGGAGGGAATATGATGCAGAAAGCAGACTTAAGTTATTGGTGGAATTGGCGGAAAAGTCGCATTGCAAAATTGCAGCTCCTTGCAGAACTCGCAGGGATTAGTTTGCATTGCATTAATAGTTGCGATTGCTGCGTCGCCATCTCCTGGAGGGACTGATAAATATAGAAGGTGTATTGAATTGTTAGTCAAAAGATGTATAAAAGGGCAGGTGAGGTCAGTAGCTCATTGAGCTCATATCAACGTCTGATGGATTCGACTATCTAATGCTGTATAATGGAAACAGTGCAACCTGACCATCTCAGCTGTTATTTATCTCCGGGGCTATAAAACTTTTTATGATCTCATGAATCATCAAGTCATTATGGTCTAATTCATCTGCAGCTAGAGATGGGTGGTACTCAAGCCAAGGATTTCTCTGTTTTCTTCCTGAGTAACCAGAACGCTGGCCTCAGATCAGCTTTAGAAACGTGCTACTTTGCAAAGCTCCCTGACAATGAACAAGCACATATTGTAAAGAGTAATACAGTGACATTTCCATCTTCTTGTTTCTGAGAATTTGACGGAGAAAATTGATGTGCGAGTTTCATTGCTAACCATCAGCTAATTATAGTTTAATGTAGTTTTTAAAAAAATGGCATCTATTAGATAGAACTGGTTAAAATAAGCATTTCTATCAAACATCTTCCATGTTTTGTGCTTTAACAGTATTTTTTCATGTTTTGTATTCAGAACCATTTGTGTTTCTGAGTTGCCACCAATCAAACTATGCAACACATATTCATAGAGCCACACTGTTATTGCGTATGTGTCCGATGTGTGCTGAGTATGAGACAAAATCAATATGAGGGATCGATCCACCAAGACTGCTCTGTCCTTAAACTGTGTGGCTGCCTCCAAATACTTCCTACAGAGCGGGATCTTTAGGAGGAGTTGCTGCATCAACCATGAGAGAACAATGAACTTGTTATGACTGGCTTGTGATGCAGATTCTTGTTCAGTCCTGCGTTCCTTTCAGCTTCTCTCGTGTGTCTTAAGCTCCGGTTCAGCCATTTCATCGACATCCTATATCCTAAGCTCTCGATTGCAAGTGTTCAATTTGTGGATTTAACTCTTGCGCCATTTGATACTTGTCACTCAGCCAGAGGCAAAACAGCCCTGCTGCACTTTTGTGAGAACCATATGCTGATGAAGACACGGCTCAGGAGATTATGTAACACCGTTGACATTTGTCAGAGCTTGTTACACAGTGACCTGGATTCTAGATGTTTGCTATAGAAGGAAGAACAATATCTCATTTGGGGGCCTTTGCAATAGAAGCTGCCGCTGCAGAGTTCAACAACAACAACAACAAGTTATGCTTTAATTGGCCATAAAACTTTTATCTTCTCACTAATATTGAATGGTTGCTGACTCAATAGACCCCTTACATTTCTATTTAGCAGAATATATTTTTATCTGTAAGTACGGCGCATTTTGAAAAGTGAATAATCCATGACGATGTTGTTACGTATAAGAATATATAAGAATACGTGTAAGTGTTTGTGAAACACAGAATTCTCTTCTAGCTCGGCTTGTCGGAACATGTCAGACATAAATAACATGTCAACCAAACCACACGTTTGCTGATGTCAACAGGAAGCTGACTGTATGTTCTGCAGTTGAAAGACAGAAATACTAGGAGGAACAGTGAAACCGAGAATTAGGGTGAGAAGAGTTGAGTTGCCATAAAAGTGGACTTTATAAGCAACAATTGATAGTTCCACTGCAGAACTGTATGCCATAAATTCACAACTGAATCAAAATATTTAAAAACATTAGAATGCATAACTGTGTTTATTAACTTGTTTTTCAGTGTTTATTAGCTGCTTTGCTGTTTTAGTACTTGTATATCATAGCAGATTGATGCATCTTGTTCGCACTGCATAAAGCCAGGCGGCACTTCTCTGCTGAATGTATTGGCTCATTGGATAATGTGTGCAATCTTAGCCCCTGAGTCCAACTGCTGCAGCATAGACATCAGCTCCTTTGGTGGCATCCTGACCTGTTGGAATTCTTCTGGGTCGACCTGTCAATGGACAACAGCAGGCTAGACATAGTACACAGCAAAACTAGCTAACAATGGACTTGTTTAACTGAAGATTGCCCATTGGAGTCATTGTTCAATGCCTCCCCCATGTTGGAGTTGTCAAAATAGCGGGTGGTGGTTTCTGGATTAAAATAGACAGCTGAATTTCTCAACAGATTTGGATGAATGGTTAAGTAAACTAGTTTCCTTTGTTTTTATTTTCATTGCCGCTGTACTCTTTGTCCATTTGACTTAGGTTAGCACTTTCGCTAATTCAATTAAGAGAAGAACTCATCACTTTTTCCTTTCTGTTTTCTTTGTGTCGCTAAAATGATTGGATGTGTGTAAATATAAGAACCTTCACCAAGGTGGTTATGTTTTGGGCTGCGTCAAATTTAATAATACATGATGCGCAACATCAACCTTAGCAACAAAGCTAATGAGAGCTCCAATGATGCTGTGATGTTAACATAATGTCTATCAACCAGTCAATAATGTGTCATATAAGCTTGTTTGAGAGAACTACCTACCTAAAAACTGGAGCTCATGAAGGTGGTTGAAGCCCAAATCTATGCACATACATATGCTGTGGCCGCCACGCTGGTTCACTGTGCCTTCAATCCGGAATAAATTCCCACCAGTGTCACCAGCAAACACAGTGACACCTACTCCTCCATGATTCACCGCGGGAACCTTGCATGTACAGTCGAGACCATCCGTTCTCCTCTACATCACACAGATTTCCACTGCTTTAATGTCCAGTTCTTTCCATATTTCCATGTTCCTCTGCTCATAGCTTTTCCTGACTGGTGGATTCTCACCAGCTGTTTGACCATTACGGCTTGATTTGTGGCGTCTCCTCTGAGCGCTTGATGTAGAGACGTGTGAGTTGCTGGAACTCTGCATGGCATTTATCTGGGCTTTAATCTGAGGTGCTGTTAGCTTCAGATTTCTGAGGCTTGTGACTAGGATGAGGTGACTCTTTGTGGGACTCATGTGAGCCAGTTTGGTTGTAGCACTTGTTGTATTTTACGACTGCACAGACACATGCAAAGTTGTAGTGGTTGTTCAGCCTGACTGACCTTAAGTATTGGTGGAGTGTTGTTTCTTTTTACTTTGCTGAGGGGTTCCTGCCATGATATGTGAGTGCTGGTTGACTTTTGCATGTACAACTTATGGTCCTAACCTGTAAAGATGGCAAGAAATTCTAACATTGAACCCTGACCAGGGACACCTTTTACAGTGAGAACTCTTTTTAGTGACAGCATCATGGAGGTCTTTGAGGGAAGGAGAAGTTATTTACCACTTCCTTTTTCTACAAAGTATCTTGCTTCATATAGTTGATGTCTTCACTCTGTATATGCACAGTAGGAAAACACTGAATGAGAAGCACTGTCACAGTCCACTGTCTTGAGACACTTTATCTCCTGCTTGCTTCAATTCAGAAGAGTGACCTGAACGTTTCCTTCTGCTGCCCCGTGATCCTTGTGGAGCAAGCAATCCCAGGTCAATCCAGGCCAAGAATTAGCCTTCCATCTGGTACTTAATCTGAGTCACAGTCAACTCCCGTCTGGACTGGGAAGTAGTTTCAATGTTAGTTGCAAAGTCTTAAATTCCTTGTGCCTCCAATACAGAAGCTTTCTCTGAAATATTTATTTTATAGTTGATGGATCTCTGGTTTATTGCATTTTCATGTTTCTTTTTCGCTGAGATTTTATTCACCCTCTTGCATGCTAGTTCTGAAAACAGATTTTCTGTGCTAAGAATGATTATTTCGCCCTGCGACTACATTTTTATATCGCTTACATATGTGTTTTTTGTCTGATGTTTGGTCCCATTAAAAGCATGTGTGAAATATTTGGGATGTGTATTGGTAGGGAGGTCTGAAGCCACTCTCCCTCACTGAAAACACTGAAGTAGGATTCCATGCCTTTCCAACCCTTTCCTGTTATTCATCAACACCTTCCACCACAAGCCTGCCTGCCTCTTATGCCAGACCTGCTTCTTCCATTAGCTCAAACTCACGTGCAAGTTACTTCTTTTTAAATGTTTCTCTGTTTTGTGTCTGCATTTGTCTTGTGGCAAATAAATAGCTGAGCTGAAAAAAACGGCTCAAGATGGTGACGCAGATGCAAATGCTCTGATGTAGCCCTGTTGTGACACTTATTTGTATCTGCCTTCTATGAGAAGTCGACTAAATTCTTTGTGTATTCTGCTTTGTATGTGTTGGCATTCCTTGTAAAATTTAAATTTCAGGCCAACGGCCGTTCACTTCTCACCAATAGCTTGAATTATTTAAGTACAATTCTCAACAGGCCATTGACCAACTGCTGCCACCACTCGTATCTAATGCAGTGCAGTAATACAAACCCCCAGCTGATAAATTCAGTAGAAAGTCCAAGGTTATTAAAGGCTGCCGTTGAAGCGCTTCACATTACCGGTCTCATGTTGATGTGCATGTTCCTTGCTTCTCTATGAAAACTGATTCCTGCGCACAGTTGTGCAGCTATTTGGTTTAGTGGATTTGTATGTTGGCAGTCAAAACCATCTGATAGATTGAAAATGGTTTCTTCTGGGTTGACTGGCCCAGTTCCAAAATTCTGTTTGTGAGATAAACCAATGGCTTATTACAAGCATGTACATAATAACTGAAGTTTATGATGCTGAATTTGGTTCTTTGTTGCCTCAGCATGCACACATATACATACATGCTGTATATTGTCAATTAACCACCGCTTAGTCCTGTTCAGGGTTGCACGATCAGATCAGACTTTTTTTTTTTTTTTTTAAGGAAGATCACTAGTTTTACTCACAATATCAATGTGGAGAAATGTTCACCTATCTGGTCAGATTAACCTGAAAGAACTGAATGAAAACATAGCTAGCAGCTGTTGCCTCATTTATTGGAGATAAAATACTGGTATTAATGTTCACAACTCTGTTGGACTCACACCTTCTACTATTATGACACCAAGGGCTCCGGCCAATAGCAATAAAGGTGTTGTTGTTGGGGGAGGTGAACGCCTCAGATTGAGGCACCTGGTGAGTATCAGAGACAGGGTCCATTTATACTGTCTACTGTCATACTGTCAGATTTATATATTTATTTTATTAAACTCACAATAGTGCTCCACTAGGTTCAAATATCTGAAAAGAGAAAAGAGCATAATAAGAGACCATTAAAGTGTATTTTATCATTTTGACAAGGAATATATGTTATTTAGTTCAGCAGATGATGCGCAACTCACTGCATTTTGTTTGAAGAGCAGTTGATGGGTTTTCCTTGGCCTTTTGACTGAATCTGTTGACTGCAAATATAATACAATTTTTGCATTAATATTGAAATACTTTCGATTATTGTTCTTAACAAACAGAAAACCATACGTGTTAAAAGTATTAGGATTGTTAGTATTGTATGTTATTCTGATTGACCCATGTTTTGTGGCACAAAAACGTTGACCGAATTTGACTTCATTGCCTGACAATGAATCCATGATTTCATGGAAGGATGTTTTAAATAATAGTGATGTACATTGAGTATACCATGTGAAATTTGTATTTTTGAGTGTTTAAAATTATTTTAGAACTACGTCTGTGACTCCTTTGATTATCGGCTTATTTAAACCTTTTGATGTACGGCGACCATCACGCTCCTTTTTTCGCCTGGCGTTCTGTGCGTAGCTACTTATTCGGCTGCACCCTGCTTGTCTAGCCATCAAGTTCAACCTTGAATGCAAGATTTTCCCTTTTATGTGATGATTGGTGAAAATAATCATCATGTCTCTCTGTGCAAATCAATGTGTGAAAGGAAGTGCAGGCGGAACGGATTAGTCCTTTCTGTCCCGACCAAATCAAACCCAGTATCTCTTTACTGCTGTAACTCTTCTCTTCCTTCCTTACCCCGCCTTCTTCTATTACCTCCTCTCTGCTCCGACCCCCACTGAATGTCCCCTTCCTCCCCCCGTGGCTCCATTTTGCATCAGCTGTAGCAGCGCAGGCAGCCATTGCCCACAAAGGGGGAAAAAACATATCTTTTCTTCAGCCTCATGTGTGTCATTCTGTTGCCTTCGTGCTCTTATAATTTGATCTATTTATGCTTTATTCATAAAGATTTCTCTCATGAGATGGTAGCAAAGGCCAATCAGATTCAGCTGTTGAAACAGCAACCTTCGTCTTTGCTGTGATCAGAGGAAGAACGAGTGTACAGTAGTTGGTGGCAGTAACAGATGGCGGTGTGCAAGTGAGTGTGAAGTTGTTGCAGTCTGTGTAGATGGCAAATACCGTGTGACACCGTCCTAATCTGGTTAAACCAGACTGCCACACTTGGCCTCAGGACTGCTCCACATAATTAGAGATTATGTGTCTTGTAAGAGCCGGCGTAGTAAAAGTCAGTGGTTGCCTGTGTGGCTCACTGGTGTAGTGAGGTCAATAGCTGTAATCAGGATATGGTTCAAGTATTGATAAGAACTTGACGCTGTGATTATAGTGTACGTAATAAATAAGGAACTTTACAGAGGCGCCTGTTATTTGAAATTAACTGGATGGAACTGTCAAGTAGTGTTTACCCTGGGGGTCGTAACTCTGCTCTTGTTTGGCTTTGTAGAGATTGATCTTCAGTCACTGCAGCTGGCGAAGAACATGCAAGACAAGCTCATGATTTCTAGTATGCTAGCATCAATATTAATAATTAATTGCAGGAGGCAGAGTCTCTCGTGATCTGCTACATACCTGTGGCTCAATGGTAAACAATTGTTGAGTGAATGATATTTCGGTGATGCTATCAACAGCCTGTTGAGAATTCTCTTGGGAAATTGTATTTGTTGTTTTATGCCAAGATATTTACTATGGTCTTGCCTCAGCATTGATATATCCATTGGAATATACTGACAAAAACATCATGTTTATATACATACTTTCTGACCGCAGTATTATCTGCGGAATGTGGAGAATTTCCACAATTGTTCTTCGCATATTTTAACCAGAAAAGCCTCACAGTTTTCACATTTCCTTCTTTGAACCACACTCTTTTTTCTTTAGTTTTGTTGAGATGCAAACTGAAGCTACCTTATAAAACCAAATTCAGGACGTCAGTCTGCACTTCTGAAAAACAGGGTTGTTGATAGGTACTTGAGCCATTAAAACAATGAATGCTGAACGGTGTCAGTTTTTATAACAGGTCAAGTAAATTTAACAACAGGAGTGCTTCATGTACCGCTAGACATTGTTCCAATTCACTTTCGATGTATTTCAAACATTCCAACAATCTCATTTATCTCTTTGTAACTCAGATGTGCTCTCTATATTAGTGATAGATTTTTTGGCCAGTGAAAAAACAAACAAACAAACAAAAAAATTCTACTGTTAAGTCTCAACCTCTCTACTATTTGAAGGTTTGCTCTCACTGTAGCGATGCATTTCTGGTGCAGTTAGGCATCAATAAGCAATAGTAATTTATGTTCTATGTTTTATTACAGTGTACGTTACTGGTAATTGTTTTTGTGTTTAATAAATTGTTTGCAGTTATTTGAGTAAAACAATGTCCAACAGAGCAAGGATGCGCAGGACATCAAATAAAATAGAAAAGCTTTGTGGCTCTTGGGGAAACAGAGCGAGAGATGCTCTCACTGTGCGCTCCAGTCTGCTCTGATGCTTTCTGCAGGTCTCACTTGTAAAACTATTTGAATCAGATACCATCTTGGCCAAAAAAGCGCTGCTCTTAATAGGCCCAGTCGTCACACTGACTCTGAAAAAACAGCTCAGTACTTCTGTCCAGACGCCCATGGGTTGACTGCAAAATTCAGTTTTGGCTTGTCCTAATACACACACGCATACACAACAGACCCTGCTTCTCCCATTCTTATTTTTATTTATTTATTTATTGAAGAGTTATCGAAGAATATGCCTCAACATTGAAAACTTCACTCATGTCTTTTACATGAGTTTGATAAATAGCTAATTGTACCCCAGCATGTACCGGAATGTAGTGAGTTTTCTCCAGTACACCTTCCAGTCTTGTTTGGACTGACTCCTCTCTAATCTGTATTTTATAATGGTGTTTGGTTATCTTGGTTATCTGGTTAATTGGCTGTCTTCATTTATCTGAATTTCACAACTACTCTTTACCTTACATTTAGTACCTAAATTTTAGTTGTGTTTGTGTCCTCTTTGTTCTAAAACATTTAAATTCACATTTTACAAAGGATTTTGTTGCATGTTTTTGTAGTTTTTGTTTCTGGATTTTGTCCAGTAATAGACGCTGGAGGACTAAACTAGTTTTAGGGACCGCAGAACCTTCTGTTCCTGATGTGTGTACAGATTAAACAAGACATGTCCCGCGGTTAAGTTTCTGAATCAATAAAATCCGTCTGCAATTACTGACAAGGCGTTGAATGTTATGGCCACAGACTGTAGTTACTTGTAATATCACAGAATTAATCACCCACATCTCTCCGCCCTTGCAAAATCACTTTAATGAGTGTTTCACCTCACAAGCTGTCTTGAAATATGTTCCTCACCTGTCGATCATTATGTTATTTGAATGTAATTTTATGCTCATGGAGGTCAGATGACTTGCTTTCACAGTCATGACACGAGAGCGTTCCTCACCTGCCACCGTGCTTTAGCACACTTTTCACTTGGTGGTTCATTGCTTTCGAATGCTTGACAGGCTGGCTAGATGTTTTTGAATCTGAAATCAAAATCTTGTTTTCAAGATCATTTATAATAGTAAAAACAATTACTGCGTTTGAGATCTACACTGTTGCCATGGAAACTAACCCCTTTAAGACAACGACTGTGCAGGTGTTGACATATTTAGCAGCCTCTGTGCAGACTGTTCCGTCAGTTATGTCTTTAAATACAACTGAAGCTCTAAACCTGGATGGAGAGAGAAAGTCCTCATCCACAACAGAACAGCCTGTTTGGGCTGTTCTGTGTGTGAAGGCCTGTGACGGTAATTTAAGCTGCTTAAGATGGTGTCAGTGTGTTGCTGCCCTGTGGGGCTGGACGGGAGACTTGGCCTTGGACTGTGTTTTTTTGTTTCAAAAAATCTGAGGTGAATGCAAAAATTCTGTAAAACTGCGTCTGTTTATAATTTTATTCATGATTAATAATAACAGTTGCAACTAAGTAAATGATATACTGTTTGTTTCTAATGTATGATATATTTCCATTTTCTGGTGTTTTTGTTATCCGTTTTTGCCTGATCTTCAGTGTATTGACTTACCACCACAGTGCTGTTTGAGTTGATCAATGACTTCAGCCAAGCCTTTCTAGTTCTTACTGGCAAGAATACTCCTCAAATATTCAGCCTTCATCATGGCGCAACCACATTGTATGAACCACCAGCTGTGTTATTCGTCCAATATTCTCCCCTGTCTATGCTTTTTCTTCCACCACTGTTGATGTCAGTGTAAGACAAAATACAGTCATTGGTGAAGGTGTGCAGCCTTTTTTCAGCCTCTCTCGTGCTACTTTCAGACATATATTTTGGAACCTACACCATGCTGGCTGCTGAATAAATTATCAACTCTTCCACCTGAATTCAACATGACTTCAGTTTTCTAAATAAAAACTCTCTTCATTTCCACATGCTCTTCATTTCCACATCATTGTGAACTGGAGGCTGCATTTTTTTGTTCTGGTATGTAGCCACTTTTATTTGCTGTGTATCATGGTATAGAGAATTTACATTTGGCACATCCAATATTAAAATTATAGTAATGAAATCTCCAATCATATTAATCTATTTATTCCCAGTTACATTTCCAACCAACAAAAACTGTGACCAAATTCTGACATTTTACGACCAAATCTGGGCTCAGTGTATGTAAATATTAAATTATTAATAAAAAATGTATTTATATGTAAGGTTTAATTTACTGTCTTGATAAATCTACTCCTCTCTCTTATCTTAATGTAGCCCTGCACAGAGTCAAATACAGCACACTGTTTGCTTCACACATCTTAGCAAATATTAGTTTAGTATTTTGGCATCCATTGTTTTCCAGCCTCTCATCCTCACCCCCTCCTTTTGAGTAATGTGATTCAGCCTCGTTTCCTTCCGAGTGTTTGTTCTTTGGCTTTCTGGAAAGTGTCTCCAGAGACAATTATTTGATATACTTCAGTATGGTTATCGCCAGAGGAGTGTGTCAGTGGAGACAACAGCAGTAGCTGGAAAATCAAACCAGGTTTGGGATGATGTTTGCTTTCATCGAAGCGACCACCTCAGTATGGGGAGTGAAGATGATTGACAGCAGCATACATCAGTACTATTACAGACATAGACCACACTCTAAATTCAAATCTAATTCAGTGCTTAGCATACACAAATAGTGTCCTAGTTAAAGGTGTTTCAATGTGAATTGCTGAATGACTTCATTGGAGATGCAAGTACTGAACATATTTCAAATTGTATCAGTGGTAAGTTGAATTTTGAAAGTAATCCTTGTAGCCATGTCTCGTACATAGAATTGATAAGTCTCTCTTGAGTATCTCAATAGCATGAGAGGCCGAGAGCAACTCAGATGTGTTGTCCATTTTGTATTGGAGGTAGCTTCAGTCTGCGGCATGATGCATGGTACTGCAGACAGTGGCTAAGTTGATTAAGTGGGAGTGTCTCCCCATCTGTGTGGAAGATGGCAGACGTGGCTGCTGAGGTGTACGTTTGGGGAACCGAGTAAAGGAAAATATTCATGCTTGTTTTGTTCTTCAGTACAAATCTTCTAGCTTGTTCTGCTGCAGCTACCTGCCTGAATAATTTGCTGACATGTGGAATGTTGAGCCAGGAAGCAATAACAGCCTTTACAATAGCCTTGACTTTTTTTTTCTCCATTTGCATGAATGGCTGTGTGTGTGTGTGAGTAGGTCATGTTTAACAGTAGCTGGATGGAAGATATTTTGTCGAAGAAAGCTTTCAATTGCCTCAAATACTTGTGTTTAATGCAAATGATTTGTAGAGAATGAGCTTAACTGCCTTTGTAACAACATTGTTTTCCACCTGCTGCTGGATTGTGAGGCTATGAGCAGGATGGTTCACTTCTAAAGCATAGAAAACCTCTTATGAAGGTCCTGAAACCACAGAAGTATAGCTACTTTCTCAAGTAAACTATGTCTTCATTCCTGTTCTTTTGATCATGATCCTGTTTCTGGCTCATTTTTATCACAACAGTGAAAACCTGACTACGAATGTCAAGTAATTTGAGAAGATAGTCCTCAAAGCTAAGTTAAAACTGGATGATAAAGATGACTGTTATTGTAACATCATCACCGGGTTCTCAGGATCTTCTCTTTACAGATCAGGCTTTTAAAAAAAGTTGCCAAACTATCAGCAAGTAGCAAGTTACAAGAGTGAATGAAAATATAGATAGAAAGAAAATATACTCCCTGTCAGCATTAATGCTAGGTTCGATTTGAAACCATTGACTCATGGCTGTGATTTGCCTGTTCTATTTTGATATAAATAATGTTGACGGAACTTCTGACATGACTGTTTAAATATTAATGAGGAATAACAATCAGTAATGAAGCTGTCGAAACCAGTCCTCAAGATTTGACAGAAACCTCTGCTTTTACTGCAGTGTGAACAGTTTTCTAAGTTTGAGTTGGAAGAAAGTGCATCAAAATATTAGGTTTACTTGAAAAATGTCAGATTTTTTTAAAACTACGATGAACAAAAGTACTGGGTTTCAAAGTTTTGAACGTCTAGTGTCTAGTGATTGTATTGTGCGTGATCCTGTCCTGCTCTCAGTGCAGTGTGGTCCCTCCTGTCTTCTCCTGGCCAATCAAACGAGCCGTATCTACAGTGCTTATGACCCACGCCAGTTGCTATGGCAACATCAGCCTGACTCTCAGAGAACATGTCATGCATGTTAAGTGGTTCTTGGATGCTCGCTCGGCTTCCTTGTGCTCCATTTAAACGCACACACAAGGCTTACACGCACATACCATGGAGTCGACCACAGAGAGCTTGTGTCATTGTTTTTGTGAGCTTCTTTTTGACAATGCGCTCCCTGTCACCTCTTCCATGCTCATCTGTGCGACACTTCCTCTCAAGTGGCTTCCCGTAATATGTTTTGCATTGCACTTGGTCCTAACTTGATATCAAAATTTAAGAAGTTTACTCACAACAAGAGGGTCAACCACTGACCAATTAACAATGTGGCATTCATCCAAAGCCTGACTCCGCAGTGGGAAGCCCAATACTGCAGGTGATCGGTTTGCCGTCCAGCGTCAGTCTGCTAGCTTGAGCGAGGTTGCTGGCTAGAAGGAGCCACAAAAAAGTTTTGACTCTCTGACCTCAGAACGCCTCCCCGCCTTCAACTATTAATCAACTTCAGTTTCTCAGTTACACTTGCTTAATTCTGGTTTTAAATGCATCATATTTGCTGAAATTGTGTATGAAATGCATCACATTTGCTGAAATTTTGTATGAACTTAACTATAACTTATTAACTATAACTTATTTTTCTAAAACAAAAAACTATTCAGTCACGAAACCGTGTGCTTCTGTGATGTTAACTACTTGATTTTTCTGCTTGTAGTGCGTGTAATCTGACCTAATCCATGTGATAATAGCTGCTGTGAACTGAAACGACTCATACAAGGGCATCAAAAACTCTAGACTTGCAGGTTTCATAATTGTTTTAATCAATTATTTACTCAGTCAACGGGGAACTTGGTGCACTGTTTGTTTGAAAAGCAAATCTGAGCTTTATATTTGCTTGTGGAAACGGCGTTAGAATCTTGCAGAGCGAATGCAAATGGCAGCGCCAGTCCAAACCCCCCCCCCCTACAAATTTAAAAATAGTTTTAACAGGCATCCTGCAAATTATTCATGTGCTGCTTTTAAAAGTGTGGTTGTGTCGCTGTGTGAGGACACTTCAGGCATGGAGGCCAGCAAAAGGGAGGGACTTATCAACTGATCGTTGTGTTATTGATGTGCTGAACTGGTCCAACAACTGCCGCACTCCGACACGCGCAGGTGTTTGTTCTCCTTTTCTACTCTAATAGCGACATCCACATTCAATGATGTTTGTCCAATGTCCCGGACTTTATGTCTAAACCAGAGGGTAAAACATGTACACATCACTGTGTACATGCCAAACTTAAAAATAGCCAGGAGATATATCATAATTGATTTCATGGATCATCCTGGAGGACGATCAGTGGGCAGATGCTGGAGCTTCTGCACAGACAAAGTTGTTTTCCTGTGTATGCATCACAGCACCTGAAAGTAGTTCAACTCAATAGAATTGAATGAATGCATCACATATTGGAAGGATGTCTTAGTATATTCATGATCAAGCTTGTTTCTATCCGCTTCATGTGGACCACATCAAGAAGTCTGACTGGGAGCACGACGTGGCTCTGATAGGGAGCGATATGTAAACATTGTTGAATGAGAACCCAGTAAAAGTGGGTCTGTTTGCGACTACTGAGTTGAAGAAACATGGCTGCTGCAGCTGGTCTACTTCATTAATCATGACACTGTGATATTTGAAAAATACATTTCCTTCCAGTGCTTCAGATCAAGTACATGCACAAAAACTGTTTCATCATCTATTCATTTTCTCAGAGAGGATGAGCAGTGAACTACTCTTGAGTTATTAGTTAGTTATTAGTACAGCTGTCACAAAGTGAACTGGCTGAAAGAGTCTGAGATGAGAGCTAGTCCAATACCCACCTGACATAACTGAGGTTTTTTTTTTTCTATTGGTTCCCGGGAGTTTTGTATGACAAATTGTATTGTGCATGTGGAAATATTAAAGTTTATGAAAGTGTCAGCATTGTCATCAACATAAAGAAGGTGTTTTCCCTCAGATCATTATCTGCTTCATTATGCTCATCTTGTTTGTTTATAATTTGAATAGAAGCCTTGGGCAATACGTGAGTTGTCAAATTTGAGTTTATTGCCTTTTGTTACATCTATTATGAGCTTGTTCCATGTGTTTTCTCTTTAATAATGTAATAATTTGTGTGTTCAGTTATTATCTGTGACTATTTTCCTGTAGAACTTAGAGCTCTGGCAAATACTGTGTTTGTTGTTTTTAAGTATAGTCAATGTTTATATACTGAAATAAAGCATACACTGCTGCTCCTTAATTTTCACTTTCTAGATCTGGTTCTGTGACCAACGTGTCAGCACAGTTAGTTCACAAGTTCCACAAGGAAGAGAAAAGCTGCATGTGCGCCTTTGCGCCCCATGTTATTCTACAGTGCACACATTGTGTGGAAGACGGTATTTAAATACATACTCTCTTAGCCTGCCCCCTACTGTTGTCCAGACCTTTTTTCAAACACACATGTATGAAACTGTTCGCTCCGAGGGGAAACTACACCACTGCGACTGTAAATATGCTCACAGACTCATCACTAACGCATCCTGGTGGATCAATGAACCGTATTTGGTGATTTTTTATCATTTAATTCCCACTTTAAACTCATTTATGTCGCTGAGAAATAGACTGGTGGGGAACTTTGTGGATTATACTGCCTCCACCTGTGGTAGGTGGTACTGCGTCTAATGAATTAACCTACTGCTGTGATAATTAATTCTAATTCCTGTTTGATTTAACTTTTGGCTGCAAGTCAATTAAATGATTTCTGGAATACTGATTTTCCTTTTTTTTAACCCAACGATGTAATACCGTTTTACAATCGTGGTGACGCTGTTTTGCAGTAGCTGACGGTTTTCCGTTAATGTTTTAATTGACAATCTGAGCACGATGTTATTGCACCTATTAGTGTAGGATTATCTGCTCCAAATGTTGAACAATACAATGTTATATTTTGTTTTTAAGTCGCGCATTTATTTCTTTTTTAATTTACGGTTGTACACATCCACTGTGTTTTATTTGCATTTCAACCATGTAGTTCTCCAAGTAGCCAGTTGGTGTCCTCTTTTCCCATCTTTTTTTGGGACCATTTCTGCATCATTTGACATTTAACCTTTGCTACACGAACGAGTTAGTGATGACCAGCAATGTTTTAAATATCTCTGAGGAGACTCAGTGGCGTGGTCTTGTCAATCAAAGCTGTTCTGCATTCATCCTGATCACTTAAGATCAAAGTTTTATTTTAGCTTATGTCTTTACTTTTCCAGAAACTGAGGAGAGTTAAGTGCTGGTCACTCCTGGAGCCATTCTTTCCTGCCCCTCCAGACCTCTCCCCCGCCTGAACTGCTGTTGGAAAACACGAAAACTAACCCAACCCGGAGGAAACCATCACCCCAAATCTCATAAGATGATTACGTCAGAGCTGTCCGTCCTGCAGTAAGTAAACCGCTAACTAGAAAAAGTCTGACTCTGTCTTCATTCCTCTGTAATACAGACAGTTTGATACCCCCTGGATTATCTATATGTTTAATGTCATTTATTTTCTTTAACAGGGACTCTTCCAATGAGTCTGGTGCTACAGATGCCGTGGGACTGAGTCTGGGTGAAATGGAGGACACAGAGCTGAAAGGCAAGAAGAAAAGAGGAAGGCCAGGAAAACAAACACTGGTGAGGTTTCTTAGTGTATCCTGTGTGTTTTTGTAGATTGTTGTTTCCATCCTGTGTAGTTAGGCAGCATTTTATTTATTTGCCTTTGGTCTCTTTGTCCTACAGTAATGAAACTACTACTTCTATTTTTTAAAAGTGGAATCCCTCTCTCCACAGGCGTCAAATAAGAAGCCTCGCAAGGCCCTGGTTGACAGAACCATGAGTGTCCCAAGAGGAAGAGGGAAAGCCAATGGTGTTGCTCAGCAAAATGGGGACGGTGGTGACCCGGTGACGCTGTTTGAAGTAGTCAAAATAGGCAAAAGTGCCATGCAGGTGGTTACATTAGAATATTGGCAAAAGATATTCCGTGATTTCCTGACTTTACAACCTCCTGTCTCTGATGGTGTCTACAGTCCGTGGTGGATGAGTGGATCGAGTCGTACAAACAGGACAGGGACTTGGCGCTACTGGACCTGATCAATTTCTTCATTCAGTGTTCTGGGTGCAAAGGTGAGACTCTGAATTCTGGCCTATAAAAACACAAATTCATCTCTGCTTGGCTCCCATATAATAATTGTTTTTGTTGTCTGATGTCACCAGGCACGGTGAGAATTGAGATGTTCAGGAACATGCAGAACGCAGAGATCATCCGCAAGATGACAGAAGAGTTTGATGAGGTATTTCTTATTCTAATAGCATTATAGTGAGCCAGCCAAGATGCAGGCCATGCTAAAAGGAAATAAAATGTATTTCATTCCTCCTCTCCTCCCTCCTGTGTTTACCCTCCAGGACAGCGGGGACTATCCCCTCACCATGCCTGGGCCCATGTGGAAGAAGTTCCGCTACAATTTCTGCGAGTTCATCAGCGTCTTGATCCGCCAGTGTCAGTACAGCATCATCTACGACGAGTACATGATGGACACCGTCATCTCCTTGCTCACTGGCCTGTCGGACTCTCAAGTCAGAGCCTTCAGACACACGTCAACCTTAGCAGGTGCCACTGATTGTTCACTTGGATTTTGATGCAGATAGCTGAGCTGAAGGATGTGGTGCTGAAGCAGGTTTCTGATTGTTGTGGCCACAGACAGTTTTTTTATTTTCTCATGTGATCGATACAATAGTATGACACTACATCAACATGTTCAACCACTTACATGATGTAAGTTGACTTTCGTGGTGGTCTGCTTTGCTACTGTCCTCATAGCGATGAAACTGATGACAGCACTCGTGAATGTGGCTCTGAACCTGAGCATACACCAGGACAACACACAGAGGCAGTACGAGACAGAGAGGAACAAGATGGCTGGCAAGCGAGCCAACGAGAAGCTGGAGCTGCTGCTGCAAAAAAGAAAAGAGGTTTGTCCTCCATGACCAAGTGTGAAAGAAAAAACCAAATCGTTGGGAGCTTAAGAGGATGATTCTGTTTTCCCTCTGCAGCTTCAAGAAAACCAAGATGAAATCGAAAATATGATGAACTCGATCTTCAAAGGAATCTTTGTGCACCGCTACAGGTAGTGTTTTTTATAGTTTTATAATAATCTGATAAGGGTTTGAGGAAGGGTTTGGATTGACTCGTGCTTTTACTTGTCAGGGACGCGATTGCTGAGATCAGAGCCATCTGTATCGAGGAGATCGGCGTGTGGATGAAGATGTACAGCGACGCTTTTCTGAACGACAGTTACTTGAAATATGTTGGCTGGACCTTACATGACAGGGTGAGTCATTTTCATAGCCTAGAAACTCAACATGAAGGTTCGATTTTCATATTTCCATTTTGCTTTCCAGCAAGGGGAGGTGCGTCTCAAGTGCCTAAAGGCTCTACAGAATCTATTCACCAACCGAGAGTTATTCCCAAAGCTGGAGCTCTTCACTAACCGCTTTAAGGTACCAAGCTAAACATTGACCTCTTTGTAATTATCGTTTCTGATCACTGATGTCCACTGTGATGTGCAACAGGACCGGATTGTTTCGATGACACTAGATAAAGAGTACGATGTTGCTGTGGAGGCCATCAGACTGGTCACGCTCATCTTGCAGTGAGTACATTTGGATGGTACTTATAATGACTTGAATCAACCAAGGTCTCCTCTGATCCTGAGACCACCTGTATCACAGGGGCAGTGAAGATGCGCTGTCCAACGAAGACTGTGAGAACGTGTATCACTTGGTCTACTCCGCTCACCGACCAGTCGCTGTTGCCGCCGGGGAGTTCTTGCACAGGAAGTGGGTGATACAGCTCATATTTCACCATGAGATATTTCCTCATCCATTTTTATTGATGTCCTGATTCGCCCCCATCAGGCTGTTCAGTCGACACGACCCTCAGGCCGAAGAAGCTCTGGCAAAGCGCAGAGGGAGAAGCAGCCCCAATGGGAACCTCATCCGCATGCTGGTGCTGTTCTTTCTGGAGAGTGAGGTATGTGGTATTCATTTGATAAAGAGCATCAAGCCGGAGATGTTTCACATCATCCAGCACATTATATTCATTTTATGTTCTTGTAGCTTCATGAGCACGCGGCGTACCTGGTGGACTCTCTCTGGGAAAGTTCTCAGGAGCTGCTGAAGGACTGGGAGTGCATGACAGAACTTCTGCTGGAGGAGCCAGTGCAAGGAGAGGAGTGTAGGAAGCACAGATTTAATTCCTCATCACATGAAGTTGTCCCAGCCAATCGATCGTTGAAATCTCTCCCCTCTTTCATCATCTTTTCTCTGCAGTGTTGTCAGACAGGCAGGAGAGCGCTCTCATCGAGCTGACAGTCTGCACCATACGACAGGCAGCTGAGGCTCACCCTCCTGTCGGCAGAGGCACTGGCAAACGAGTAAGAACTGGCATGGACGCTCACGGCTGCTGCTGCACTTTTGTTACAAAGGCCTCATGCAGTCCTCTTAAAACTGACGCCATTCCAGTTATCACTCTGACTGACTGGGTATATCCCAGGTGGTTTTACTCCTGCACCATTGGAGCTTCTCACTGGCCCACTCTTTTATCCAGGTGGATGTAGTCATCCCCTCCTGTGAGGACACTTATCTAGGTCCAACTGTCCACCATGTTATACACTTGTGGCCTGATGTTTTTGTAATGGTTTTGTCCCAACTCACTTCTCCTTTTATTTCTGTTGTTTCAGGTTCTCACTGCGAAAGAAAGGAAGACACAAATAGACGATAAGAA
Organism: Synchiropus splendidus; assembly: GCF_027744825.2. NCBI lineage: Eukaryota > Metazoa > Chordata > Actinopteri > Syngnathiformes > Callionymidae > Synchiropus > Synchiropus splendidus. The sequence continues at coordinate 8,482,416 of NC_071349.1, forward strand.
CAAACTGACGGAGCATTTCATCATGGCGCTGCCCATGCTTCTGTCCAAGGTAAGATAAATGGAAGACAGACTGGAAAAAGGCCAGCGGGAGGGAGAGTAATGGCAGTGAACGGGATGCTGAACAATCGCTCATCAAGATAACTGACTGTCTGAACAGAGATAAAATAAAAACACAATTGTTATGACATACTTTTTTAACACCAACATGTTTTCAATCTTCGGGTTCCATCTCCTCTCAGTATCAAGCCGACTCTGAGAAAGTAGCCAACCTGCTGCAGATCCCCCAGTTCTTTGACCTCGACGTGTACAGCGCCGGACGCATGGAGAAGCACCTGGACGCGCTGCTGAAGCAGATCCGACTGGTGGTGGAGAAGCACATTGAGACGGATGTGCTGGAAGCCTGCAGCAAAACCTACAGCATACTGTGCTCTGAAGAGTACACCATCATGAACCGGGTGGACATCGCTCGCTCACAACTCATCGACGAGATGACCGACAGATTCGCACACTCTGTGGAGGAGCTGCTTCAGGAGGTTAGATTGGCCGTCGCAGGGGGAGCACACACAGAGTACCTCATATTAACAAAAAATCAGACAATGTCTTTGTTTTTGTTAGAGCACCAATGCAACTATCTGTGATAATGCAGCAAAAACTAAAATGTGTTTTAATTAAACGGCACTACATTGTGTAAAAAAAACCCAACATATTTCTCCGATAAGCTGTCTATTATATATTGATATTGGCCTTATAGAAGTTGATTTTAAGGACAAACCTGTGACTTTTATTCTGCGTCTGGAAGTGTGTCATATGAGATAATGCTCCATATAAATCATTTTTCAAAATGAAAGAACATAAGCTACAATCTACAATGCCTATTTTTCAATATATTGCGATTAAAACAGTTCTACTCTGAACTCCTCAGGCGGAGGAAGCAGACGACGATGATATTTATAATGTTTTGTCGACCCTGAAGAGACTAACTGCATTCCACAAGTAAGTGTTTCACATCATACGTATGCGTGTGTCTAATGGTGTGGCTGTGAATACAAGTGTGTGTCCTTCCTCAGTGCCCACGACCTGACCAGGTGGGACTTGTTTGGAAACTGTTACCGGCTGCTGAAAGCAGGGATCGAGCAGGGCTCCATGCCTGAGCAGATCGCAGTTCAGGCCCTGCAGTGCTCCCACTACTCCATCCTCTGGCAGCTGGTCAAGATCACTGAAGGGGCCCCCAGCAAGGTGCGTGGCACAAGTCAGATACATGACGGCCGAAGCAGAAGATGTTTAGACACCAACCATTCAGTTTTATCTCAAGCTCTTTTGTAGCACATTTTTTTAGGATTTTATTTGAACATAATTTATTGTTATTGGTTGTTGAAGATCCCTCAGTGTGTCACCAGCATGAGTGATATAGAGCAGCAGTAAAATATGATGTTCAATCCTTGTTTATTTTTGTGCCTGCAGGATGACTTGTTGGCTCTCAGGCGGGTTGTGAAGTCTTTCCTTGCTGTGTGCCAGCAGTGCCTGTCCAACGTCAACACGCCTGTCAAGGAGCAGGTATACATACACGAGAACTTCAGATAAACCTGTTGTCTAGTAGCCAGAAATTCCATTGTGTGATAATGGAACTGGATGGAACATATTTTTAATGGGTTAAAGGACAAATACACAAGAGAAAACATGACCTCTAACTCAATGATGAACAGCCAACTGGTTTCCCTTTTCAGATAAACAGGACAATGTTCAAGTTTAGACCTGAAGCTTCACAAAAGTCTACATACAGGAACATAGGTATTTATCTAACAGGACGTCTCCCCATTTGTTTTCACACAGGCCTTCATGCTTCTCTGCGACCTGCTGATGATCTTCAGTCACCAGCTGACCTCTGGCAGCAGAGAAGGCCTCCAGCCTCTGGTCTTCAACCCTGACGGTTCGCTGCAGAACGAGCTGCTCAACTTTGTCCTGGACCACGTCTTCATCGACCAGGATGATGAGAGCCAGAGCATGGGTGAGGCTGCAGGGTCAAGAGTCGCTACGAGCGTGAGTCGAGCAAATTTAGCCGACTGTTTTTGAAACTCTCAGAGGGAGACGAGGAGGACGAGGCCAACAAGATCGAGGCTCTACACAAGAGGAGGAACCTGCTGGCTGCCTTCTGCAAGCTCATCATCTATGACATCGTGGACATGCCGGCGGCTGCTGACATCTTTAAGCACTACATGAAGGTGCCTGCTTTGTCACTCCCAATCCATCAGTGTGCAACAGTTCTCCACTGGAATGTGAATGGTTGAGTCACTATCATGTGGGGGTTCACCTTTTTTTTTTCTTTTCACCATTCAGTATTATAATGACTACGGTGACATCATCAAGGAGACCTTGAGTAAAACGCGACAGACGGACAAGATTTTATGTGCGAAGACGCTCATTCTCAGTCTGCAACAGGTGAGACTCACACACACATTGTGAGGTTTCTCGTTGACATAACCTTTTCCCCTGCCACTCACCCTAAACCTAACCATCCTGAACACATGGCGAACCTTAACCCTGACCCAGTCATTTTGAAGTTTTAATCCTCATTTGGACAAATGTCCAGACAAAGTCATGTTTTGTCAAGAATTGGTCCCCACAAAGTAGGATAAACAGGCCCACTCACGCTGACACTGTCTGCATGTTGCAGCTGTTCAATGAGCTGCTACAGGATCAGGGTCCAAACTTGGACCGGACCTCGTCTCACGTCAGCGGCATCAAGGAGCTGGCTCGGCGTTTTGCCCTCACCTTTGGCCTGGATCAGATCAAAACCAGGGAGGCTGTGGCCACATTGCACAAGTAAGAGCCCCAACTGCTCGCACACGCCTGAGCACAGCGGCTGGAGAGCAACAGGCCTCATGTCTTTGCCTCTCCTGGTGACAGGGATGGGATAGAGTTTGCGTTTAAGTACCAGAATCCTCGAGGGTCCGAGTTCCCTCCCATCAATCTTGCCTTCCTGGAGGTCCTGAGTGAGTTCTCCTCCAAACTCATCCGTCAAGACAAGAAGACAGTGTAAGTGCACGAGAGCCTCTGTAGGATTGTTAAAGCTGCGGTGGGATGCTGACGGTCCTGGCTGCTCCTCAGACACTCGTACCTGGAGAAGTTCATGTCCGAGTCCATGTCAGAGCGTCGCGAGGATGTGTGGCTGCCGCTCATCTCATACAGGAACAGCTTGCTGACCGGAGGAGACGAGGACCACATGTCCGTCACGTCGGCCTCCAGCAGCAAGACGGGCTCGGTGCGGAGCAAGAAGGGCCGACCGCCGCTGCACAAGAAGCGCGTCGAAGGTGAGCCTGCCGGCGTCAGTGACTCTGTGTGGCAGGAAGGAGGCACTTACTGTGGCGCTCTGTCCTCAGAGGAGAGCAGCATGGACGGCTCCTGGATGATACGCAACGACACTATCCAGACCCCCGGACCCATGCAGCCTCCGCAGCTCACGTCCACAGTCCTCAGAGAGAACCGACCTGCTGAACACATGCCGGACCCCGACTCGGAACCGGGATCGGAGAACGACTACGTGCACAAGTAAGTGGAGTCCAATTCAGTCTGGGAGCTCAGAAGTGTTTTAAGTGACGTCGGAATGAGACCCAAACTTCCCGGAATTAATTGACCTTACAGTTGGAGAGATATTGTCTCCAGTCAGAACAAGTCCATCTTGCTCGCAGAGAAGTCTGGGAGAGAAGTGCACGCTGATTTACAAGCAGCAGACAAAATAGGAACATTATAACCCTAACCCGATGCAGAGATAGAGAAGGTACATGATTTTAAGAACTGAGGCTCAACTGTCCAGGGTGATGGAGAGTGTGAGAAAGAGGTGAAGAAGTGGTTGCAGGCAGGATGGAATCATTGGAGAAGTTTGTGTCAGGTGTGATGTGTGACAAAAGGTTGTCGGTTAGGATGAAAGGGAAGGTGTCCAAGGTGAGATGGAGGAGGATGATCCACTGTGGCCACCCCTGAAGGGAGAAGCCCAAAGAAAAAGAATGACTTTAATAAATATTGTAAATTAATTGACAATGTAGTTTTGCCACACTTTGCTTTTCCCTGATTGAACAACATATTTGTCTCACAGAAGGATTGTTTTGGCCCCAAACACATTCAGGGCCAGAAATCCTGCCAGTGCGGCAGTTGTGTTGTATCGTCCACCTGTGTTAAGTGTGTGGCCACCTTCAGCACTCAGATGCAGATGCAGTGGCTGAACCAGCAGAAGATGGAGGAGGTGAGCAGGAAGGACCGGACAGCCATGAACTACATCAAGTCGCGCAGCAGCCAGGGGGTCAGGCAGACTGTGTAAGTCCATCCTGTCCGTGGGTTGACGCCGCGCCCGTGACATTCACGCCTGTCGCTCCCGCAGACGCGGCCTGATGGAGGATGACGCCGAGCCCATCTTCGAGGACGTGATGATGTCATCACGAGGCCAGCTGGAGGACATGAACGAGGAGTTTGAGGACACGATGGTGATCGATTTGGTCAGTACATTTCTGCCATCCGTCCTTCCCTCTGAGGCTTCTACTGACTTGAGTTTGTTTCAACAGCCGCCGTCGAGGAACAGACGCGAGAGGGCGGAGCTGAGACCGGACTTTTTCGACTCGGCCGCCATGATCGAGGACGAGTCGGTGAGTCCATCCGAACACTGTTGATCAGCAAAGACATGAGTGTTTTTTTATCAGGATCTCAGCCTGAAAAAGCCTCGCCAAGTCAGCTCCTCTTTAAAAAGGCCGGGACCTTGGTGACAGTAAAACCACCTCATCAGAACCGTCTGTCTTCTGTCCCCAGGGGTTCACGATGCCCATGTTCTGATCGCGCTCACGAGGTGACAATCCCCTCTTCTGAAGACTCCAGTTTCCTCTCCGCGAGACCCGACGAAGGACGCTCGTCTAGCGGGTCTGAATTGAGCCGGCGGGGATGGAAGAAGGTCGCCGACAGTTCCAGGCCGTCCTTCTCCGCTTCCTCTCTGGAGCGTCGCGCCGACACATGTACAGTTGTTTGGTTCTGGTGACGCGACAGACCCGACAGTTCCACTTTGGTTTTGCACTTTGTTCAATCGCGGAGGCTCTCGACACTAAATGTTGCCCTTTTTCGCCGCCTCCCTTCCACACCTGGTGTGAAGCCCGGTTCCACAGTCGCACACATTCATTGGCGGACCATGGACTGTCACCGGGGGACTTGACGGTGAAGCCACGCCCCTCCAGCTTTTTTTTTTTTTTTTTTTAAAGTTAAAAAAGGTTTAAAAAGATATTTTGAATCCTGTAGCTTTAGTACAAGAATTTTAACTACGGTGTGTTTCTCTCTGTTTGTACAGCCTTTTCTTGAATATGTATCTTTGTTTGTTGCCAAATGGTGGCCTACATACTTATATTCCAGACTCCTGTCTAATCTGTCCTTCATATCGACGGAGGGGAAATCCAAGCGCTGTGTGTTCAGATTGTATTGTTTTCACGGTTCAATATTCACGTTTGTTGCTCACTTTCTTTCTACAGATGCAGTGTTAACTGGTACCAGTGCAGTGTCGGCCATGTTTGTAGAGCCACAGCTAGTCGTGTTCGACTCTTCCATGTGTGTAAATATCACTGACGGTTGGATCTTTCTGCAGCGCAGTCGACATCGGTCGCCCCAAGCGCTCTGAACGCCTGTTTTTTCTGCAAACTGATTCTTTCTAATAAAAATAAAACCTGTAATCAAGACAAGTCTGCCTCTGCTTTAGAAACCAAAAATTAAACTAGATTTTTTTTTTATTTTACAACCACGTCAGAAGTCTGACCCAAGTTGTGTGTTTATTCGACACAAAGTTGAGGAGATGAGGCACACGTTCAGGTGGTTTCTACCTCAGGAGATCCTGATACAGTACAGTCGTCACTGCAGTTCTCTTCAACCGACGCATGACAGCGACCAATATGGCCGCTATAGTTTACATGTCCAGTCTGGTACCAGAGGAGTGGCTCCCGGTGACCTCAGAGTCACGGATGAATCTGTCCGGCGGCTCTTCACAGAGGAATGTTGGCGTGTTTCTTCCAGGGATTCACCTGCTTCTTACTGGCCAGAACCTCCAGGTCTCTGCAGATCTTCCTCCGGGTGGAGGACGGCTCGATGATGTCATCCACAAAACCTGCCACCCAAAGCACAGCGAGTGAATCTCCGAGAAAATTTCATCTGACAATCTTAAGCAGAAATATTCGCAGTGACTTGAAGCTTCGCTGCTAAGAAACAAGTTCTTGTTCTGACACCTTCAACTCCAGCAGTGTGCAGGTTTCAGAAAACTCAGTTTCCATAAACAAACACTGCAGTATGTTACAATTAGAGCGCCACCATCAGGTTCACAACTGAATTTCATTATCCTGTCTGCAGAGGACATATTTACATGGACACAAGAGGGCGCTGGTGACATCACCATACTTGCATAAGCACAGACACACAAAATATAACTATAACAGCGAGTTCCTGAAGAAACCAGATTACGGCACCACTCAAAAAGCTCAAATATCATTTTAAATAAACCATAAATTTGAGCAGTAAATTCATAAATCATTTAGATATAGTTCTAAATAGGACGTTAGTTTTCACTCACCCGCGATAGACGATAATATTTATAAACGTAAAAACTCATGAGAATAAATCATTATTTCTTTGAAAACATCAATGAAGTTGTGGCTCAGGAGCCTGAAGCTGTCAGAGCTGTAAACAACCTCACTGGCGACAACTCATGACTTTGTGCACATCATGCGTGTGGAGTTTACCTCTGACAGCAGCAGGGAAGGGGTTGGCGAACTTCTCCACGTACTCGGCTTCGGCCTCCGCCTGGTTCTCCTTCCCCCTGAAGATGATCTGCACGGCTCCCTGCACACAGTAACACACTCAGAAGGTGGCGTCCGGACGTCAGGAGGTCCATGCGCTCGCACCTTGGCGCCCATGACGGCGACCTCAGCCGTGGGCCAGGCGTAGTTGACGTCTCCCCTCAGGTGTTTGGAGCTCATCACGTCGTACGCTCCTCCGTACGCCTGACACACAACCCTTCGTCAACACATCTGTCTCCACACACAGGACCCCACACACACACACACACCTTCCTGGTGATGATGGTGATTTTGGGGACAGTGGCTTCGGCGAAGGCGTACAGCAGCTTGGCTCCGTGCCTGATGATGCCGCCGTACTCTTGTGCAGTACCTGGGAGAACAGCAGGTGTAAACAGGGACCACAAGCTGCCGTGTTGGACCAGTACCTGGGAGGAAGCCTGGCACGTCCACGAAGGTGATGATGGGGATGTTGAAGGCGTCGCAGAACCTGACGAAGCGCGCGCCCTTCACCGAGGAGTTGATGTCCAGACACCCTGGCAGGAGCGCGACACGTCACGGACCAAGGGTTTGGTCTCGCACACGTTCCTCCTCACTCACCTGACGCCACCTTGGGCTGGTTCCCCACAACCCCGACCGTCCGGCCGTTCATGCGGGCGAACCCCACCACGATGTTTTTGGCGTAGTTGGGCATGATCTCGAAGAAGTCCCGCTCATCCGCGATCTGGGCCCAAACATGGCCACCCTAGTTTACGCACCTGAACTCATTCAACATACTTGGAAGACATGTGGGAAATGTACCGCATGGATGATGTCCAGCATGTCGTACGCCTTGGTTGACTCGAACGGGACGATGGTGTCCAGCGCTGGAACCAGGCGGTCACTGGGGACGAAACCACAACCATAACCATAACCAAGACATGGAGCTGGGCCAAATCCGGTCCACCAAGTTGTTTCTGTGGGCCTCAACAGGTTAGAATTAAATGCCGTCGCAGCACACGTCGTGACCCGCGAGGAGAACCTCTTTTTCGGAAGTGGGATTTTAAATGTCGTGAAGGAGTTGTGAGCTGAAAGGTCACCTGGGGTCGTGGCACTCCCGGACCGGAGGAGAATCCTGGTTGCTGAGGGGCAGGAAGTTGACAAACTCCCTCAGGTTGAGCAGAGCTTCCACGTCGTTCTCAAAGGCACGATGAGCCACACCTGAGAGCGAGAGGAGGAAAACGCTGACTCATCGATCACAGAAGCACAGAGCACCACCAGGAGCTTGTGTTACACGACCAGAAAACACACACACTGGTGAAAACAACTTCCACCATTCAAGACTTCTACGCAGGTCTCAAGAGTTCAATCGGAAGCGAGACCAACCTGAGACGGTGGTGTGCGTTTTGGCGCCCCCTAGCTCCTCCTGTGTGACATCCTCGTTGGTGACCGACTTCACCACGTCTGGTCCGGTGATGAACAGGTACGAGGTGTCCTGCACACACAAAAGTTGTCAAGTTCTGACCACAAAGGGACCCAAAGGTGGGTCACGACTTCACCTGTCTGAGTCCATGTTTTATCTGCTCAGTTTTTTATTTCGATCTTTTCACTGCAAATAAACAAAATAAGTTTTTATTCTAAAGTGTCTGATAAAGGACCCGAGACAAGGCCTTGAGTCACACCCTGCATCAGAAGTGGACCGTTCCGCTGTGTAATAAACGTTGTAATGAATCTTTCAACTGAATTATCGACAGCAGACTTTGCAACTTACCTTAACCATGAAGGTGAAATCTGTGAGGGCGGGGGAGTAGACGGCGCCGCCTGCACAGGGGCCCATGATGAGGGAGATCTGGGGGACGACTCCTGACGCCATGACGTTCCTCTGAAACCAAAGGCCAGAGTCAACACAGAAGCAGGAATCAGCATCGCCACTGGTCTCACCAGGAAAATGTCTGCGTATCCAGCCAGCGACTCCACGCCCTCCTGGATGCGAGCCCCTCCCGAGTCATTCAGCCCGATGACCGGCGCCCCGACCATCATGGCCTGATCCATGATCTGGGATCACAGCATGCCTTCAGTCTGGTGCAGGGATGAAGTGCCGCCGGTGTTTACCTTGCAGATCTTCTGCGCGTGAGCTCCGGACAAGCTGCCACCAAACACAGTGAAGTCCTGAAAACAACACACACACTCAGAGAGCTGCAGGCGCCAGTCCATTTACCAACACGGTACCTGGCTGAAGACGTAGACCAGCCGCCCGTTGATCCTGCCATGACCCGTCACCACGCTGTCGCCGGGGAACTACCATACACACACACATAAGCCATAACAATTGAGGCGATCACAACAAGACTGTGATGCTGCGGCACCTTGTTTGCGTCCTGCTCCATGCCAAAATCCGAGCACCGGTGCTCCACGAACATGTCGGACTCCACAAAAGAGTCGTGGTCCAGAAGAAGCTCTACACGCTCCCGAGCTGTCAGCTTCCCCTGAAACACAACAGCCGGTGAAACTGTATTCAGGAAACACAATAGCAGGAACTATGGGACTACTCAGCACTGAATGCTTAATCTTATTATGTCTTACTAGCTACAAAAAGGGGGTACACACAATTATTATGCTGGGAACTACAAACTGAAAGTGCTAGTAAAACATTTTAACAAATAATGCCACAATAATTGCACTGTTAAATTAATATAAATTATATACATTAATTTTACAGTTAAACAGTTTAAGTTTCTTTGAAAATAAGACAATATTGGGTAGTTAACCTTATGTTTTATTCATCATTTCTAGTACATTTTTCACCAAGGCTGTTTTATTGTTATTGCACTGTATAATTTAAAAGCTCTACTTTAAATGGTGAACTACCTAGGAATCCTTACATGAATTTATCTAGGCGAAAGTTAGAATGGATAAGATTAATTCAGCGAGACTATTACTTTATCATTATTATTTAGTCTATTATTATTATTTACATAATTTATCACTCTACCTGACCTGGATATTACCTGCCTGTTGCATGGAATGACTCCGCCAGAGACGTCTGTCTCGCCCTGGCAGACGCACCTGAGGCGGACGCTGCGCTTGTACATACCGGGCGGAAGAAAAGTAGTTCCCACAAACCGCGTCTCCAGACAGGATCTCAGTAGTTTAGTTAGTTTTTCTCAAGGATATACATTACCTCAACTTACTTAGGTATCGATATTTCGGTTTGAGAATCGATTTTAGAGCATCATGATCCGGTATCGGAGGTATAGATATTTCAGGATCGATCCGCACATCACTCGTGTTTACTTTAAAGAAAACACATCTTAAAATCGGAGCTGAACAAGTTGGAAACTTCACCTTCTTGTGTTGAGCATCAATTCTCCTCTGACCTCCACCGAGAAGCGCCTCCTGTCGTTTCTTGTCGATCCTCTCCTTGACGGACAGATGAGCCACCGAGTACAGGCGGCAAACGCGGTGCAGCTCCGAGCTCGGCAGCGCGGCGGCAGCGGGGGAGGCATGTTTCACTCGGGTCAAACTCCGGCAAGAAACTCTGAGCGCGTTCAGAAGTCCGCAGCTGCTGCGAGCCACACTGAAGGCCGCCATCATGGATGGAGCAGTTCTCAGATGGGCGGGTACCGGAAGCACTTGAAGCGAATAGGACAAGGGGCGGTATCCAGAAGCCAATCAGAATTAAGCCAAACTTAAAACCCTATTTACCGCTGCTAAACGGTATTAATAATCCATTATTATTTATTTAAAACAAAATAAACATTTACTTAAATTTCGTCTTAGCGTTTCAGTGCCATCTTTAGATAAATTACATGGACTATTTAGAATATATTATTATAAAACTGAACGTCTTCATTAAAAGCAAGAGTTAGATATTTTCCCTTTTTAAGTGATAATTATTGAATTGTCAATCTCTTTCTTATGGACAGAAGAAGTTTTGTAAATAAAAACGTAATTGTCATAATTTATAGCAGTGGTGCCATGCCTTAGCAAATGGATGTATGATGCTATTTTTCTGTGTTCTCTTGCCATCCACCGTCTGTTTAATCGCACAGTTACTTGAATATGTGATGAAGCCACGCAGTAATAAAGAGTGAATGCACGTATATTTGTTTCCACAATGGGTTTGCTTACACCAATATAACTATCTACTCTGGCTGCTGCTAAACCCCATTGCTGAGGTAACATCCTATTATACTGTCACCCTCCTTCATATGCATATGTTATTTCCATCCCCCCTTAATACAGTGTAAATAATAAACATGATAAATGAAATGACATTTGTACAACTATCACATGGCTTCATAAATGTTGCATTGCATAGAATTCAGTCAATATTTCCTCTTACATTTCTCAGATTTTGAAACGGAGCAGAGTGACGTGTTGTCAGTGATTCGTGTGCGATTATTGCTTGTGATCTGAAAAGTCTCTTCTACGGAAACCCTCTTGTTATTTGGGTTTCAACATGTAATTATGAAAAGTCAAATCGTTCAAGGCTTTCAAAGTAGTAAGTAGATTTTAGTCTCGAATCAAGTTGAAGAAACGCAAATATAAATTTAGTTTTCAATACTAACAGTGTCTGTCTACAATTTGTTCACATCTATGCATCGTTATCTGTGAAAACATTCACTACAATGCATGAAAGGTGGATCCTTTCGTCGGTAACCACGGCGACAGGATGAAGTCTCGCGAGACTCTCTCGCGCCCTTTGGTAACCACAGCAACTGACGGGACATCTCGCGTGAGGATCTCGTCTGCCGTGAGGGTTTGACGCGAGGATTGGTTCTGTGGTAAAAAGGCTACTTCGCTATGAATCGCTCGCCTCTGACGAAGTACTGCAATAAAACATATCCACATAGCAAGTGTACATTTCCCTGGCGACATAACCCTCAGGTGCGCGGGCTATGAGCCAGCTTTCGGGTTGTTTGCTCCTAGTGAACCTTCGAAAGAGATGCTAATGCTAACTGCTTAGCTTTGTTTACATGGTTCGCGCGCCTGGGATCCGCGATCTGAACTTTTAAGATTCGCTGCAGCTCGCCTGGTGTTTCGGCGTCGGCGCGGGGAACTAGTTCACGGCTGAATGGATTATTTATCCCGCGACGGTCGATGTTCAGTGGAACCGTTTGGCTGGTGCCGCAAGCTAACGTTAGCCACCTAGTGCTAACTCTTGATAATGGACCGCTGTCGGAATAATGTGAGCGATTATCCGCGCAGACTGAAGCATTGAAGCGCCTTGTGGCTGAAACACACCGCCTGCTGCGGCTGTCTTCGCTAGACACCTGCCGGGTTTTGTCGTGTTCCGTGTGTGGGCTCTTCTTTTTTTTTTTCACCTGTGATATTGTTTATTGTGGCGCGTTGACAGGTTATCGAACCGATCGTTTCCCCTGCCGGGTGTTTTGAAACGTTGCGCACCGTCGCTGAGACGCCAGCATAGTCTGGATCTAAACAAGCGGTAGAAGCCGGAGACTGCGGAGCACAGCGCTATGAACCCGGTCAATGCAACCGCCCTGTATGTGTCCGCCAGTCGGGCTGTGCTGCAGTGTGACCCGCGGCAGCCGCACACCTTCTCTGACATGTACTCGCTGCTGCCCTACTTCCGCCAGTCCCTCGCATGCCTCGTCTGTGGTGAGTACATCTGTATGTTACTATGGCACTTGTGTATGTTGTCTACTGCATGAACCGGAAGGAGGATGAAAGTACACCACCAGTCCAAAGTTTGGACCCATCCATTTCTGCATTATTATTATTGTTACTTTCCACTGTGAATATACATCCCAGAGATACCAAATGTATGAAACAGGATATATGGAATTACGTAGCAAAGAAAGATGCTGTAGATTTTAGGTGACTGATGGTAGCCACCATTACTTTGTTGACACTCTTCCATGATGTAGTCACCTGCTGGAAGACCATTTGACAACCTCATGAAGCCAAAACGCCGAGAGAGTTCAAAGCAAAGGGCGGCTTTGATGAAGAATCTCAAATACAAAACATGTTTTGAGTCATTTTGTTCACTACATAATTCCATATTTGTCAACATGTGTGCACATCATGTGCCGACAGGTCAACAAATCATTAAGTCATGACCAGTCAACTGTCAATGTGGTTCTAATTTAACTCATAACTAGTGTTTATGGCAATTTACATAGATTTTTTTTCCGTTTTCTAGTGACTGTTTAAATACAATAATCACATGAGTCTGTGTCTTCATCAACCTGACTGCATCAAATAGTTAGTGACTAGTCCTAGTTGTGAGTTGCAGAGTGGTAAACACCAGATGGAATTCACATCTTTCCTGTTGTGGTGAAGCTGTGTGGAATGATCGATATGATTTTAATTAAAAGCACAAACACCATCTGAAGATGAAGAGGGAAAAATGATTGCAGATAGCAAAGTTACATCGCTCCATTTTAATGCATTTATTTGTAGATAAGAACAGAATGAATTGAAAATAATGCTTTATGCCTGAATTGTTTAGTTGCTCAGTTTTTCACCCAAACACAAGTTTATTGAAGAATGGACCATGGTTGTTGTAAACAACATGATTCTATTTGAAATTAAAATCATTCATCCAAGTGTGTTGACAATGAGACGTTTTTTTAATGTGAAAAAGGCAATAGAAAGTGTTGCACGGACATTCAGCTTGACTGCTGAGTTTGAGTGACTGTGATCACAAAAGCCTGTGAGGACTGAGGAGCGTCTGCATCTGAGCGTCATCCCTCGCTGTGATTCACACTGACATGCCTAACTCTGATGCGGCTCCTTCAATCTTGCAAAGTGATGTAGATGCATTGATCAAGTAGAGTAGAAGCCTGAAACGATTTGTCTTCATTTCGGTCGATATTGACACCCAGATCTGGTTTCCTGGGCAACAGAGGCGACGTAGCCGGACTGAAGTTGTTTGCACCGGCGCTACTGTCTTTGGCCAGGAGGGGGCGGTAGATCCTCGTATGCATTAGTTGAGAGCAGCGGTTCACAACTGGCATCTCATTGACGAGCCGTGGCTCAAATTAAGACGTAAAAAGTGCTTTATTTGAATATGTTTAATGACAAAAATATGGCTCTTAAATACCTGCATAATAAACAGACTCGCACTTTCAAACATATCAGTTACAGTTACGTACTGAAAACATCATAAACTCAAATATTTGTTGGAAAAAAAAAGCCTGTTACATTGACAGTAAAATCCTCACAACGGTACCACAGCACATGGTTTGGTACCATTCACTCTAGTTAGCTGCTCTAGTCTTGAGCAGATGCACTGTTAAAGGAAGCGGTTATTAATAAAACAGTGGCAGCCACTGATGTCTGCCAGCTTCGATGTTGAGTCTTGTCTTTGCATGTTTACGTAGCATCACTTGAGCCTGTCGCTGATGCGTGTGATCCTTCATTGAATCAGCGCCGTCTTCTTTTCATTTCACCAGTGTCTTTTCCCTCTCTGGTCTAAGTCTTTCCCGATGTCTCAGCCTTTGAGGACGCAGCTCCATGTGGCATTAACTACAGCCTGCTGTTTGTGTTTCAGGCAAACTACTTCAAGATCCGATTTCGACAACTCACCCTGAGTGCGAGCACTACGTGTGTTTGGCCTGTAAGGGCCAGAAGATGAGGATCAGGACTTCTTGTAACAGATGTAAGGACTACTCCAGCTTCCAGGAGAACAAGCAGCTCTCTCTGTTGGTGCAGTGCTACAGGAAGCTCTGCCTCTTCGTCACCCACTCGCCTCTGCTGCAGTCCATCAGCAGCCAGGTGGACGGCAGCCCCGAGGTCCTGGCTCTGCTGGAGGAGGTGCTGGTCTCGTATGGAGATGAGATGGAGACGGAGGACCAGGAGGAAGCCGCTGAGCCAGAGTCTTCTGCCCCCACGGAGCCACCGTCAGAACATTCAGCACATGCTGCTTCCTCCGACCAGCCGTGCACCAACGGACCCCGGGATTGCAACGGAGAAGTGCTTGATGACCTGGACCCTTCCTCTCCGGAGCTGGAGGTGTGTGAGCTGGTAGAGGAGCAGACGCAGCGGGAGCTCTCTGTTCCAGCTTCTGGTTTGGAAGTGGACCTGGCCGCTCGACCTCTAGCCCAAGCTCCAGTCTGTTCACTCAGGGATGGTGACTCCAACAGCAGGGGGCTGGAGGAGGGCGAGGTGTTGCTCCTCAGCGTGGAGGAGGTCTTACAAACTCTGGACCCGATTCAGCCCAGTGGAGATGTTGCTCATCTCCAGTTAGACCGGACACATGCGCACATTGCCCTGGACAAACCTCACACTGAGATGTTCATCCAGCTGGACGCTGCTCACAATTACTCTCAAGTCCAGAAGGACAGGACTCACGTCGTGGTCGGCCACGGTGGTCTCTCCAACTCGTCTTCATTAGATCCTGCTGCCTCCTTCTCCTCCTCCCCTCCTGTCCGTCTCAACCGCAAGCGCTCGCGCTCGGAGAGCGACCGAGAGAAGGTGGTCCCCCTTCCTATAGGCTCCATCCTGAACGGCCCCACCCCACACGTAGACACTCCCAACTCCTCTGACATGCCACACACTCCTCTCCCTCCCTCCTTAAACTTGCCTTCACACACGTTCTTGTCCTTCTCTAATGGGGCGCCCCCCAAGTCCAACCGCGCTGCTGTGAACCACTGCAAGGGCCCTCGGAAGAGCGTCGACCCCAAGAAGCCGCACACGAAGGCCCGCAGCGGTGCAGGCGCGAAGAGCAAAGAGCGGAGCAAAGACCCGCGGCTGACGCCGGGCTGCCCGGTCGCTTCGCCGCCCGTCAGACCGCCGTACAAGAAGCCGGTGGAGAAGAAGGGCTGCAAGTGTGGCAGGGCCACTCAGAATCCATCGGTGCTGACGTGCCGCGGCCAGCGCTGCCCCTGCTACTCCAACCGCAAGGTGAGTGCAGCTTAGAATAGAAGTCAATTCAGAGTCGAGGGAACTGAAATATCCACATTCATCCCACCACACTGAAGCATGAACCCAGTTTCCTGACGCCTGAAAGAGAATTTTTCCACTCCACTATGCTTTACTGAAAAATCCTCATGCTGTTACAGTGATGAGCAGCCGTGTGGTTTCCTCTGGAGAGAAGCAGCTTATCCTATTTTTACATTATAGTGGTGCAGGAAAGTTTCGGCATCCGTCGGAGAAAGTGAGACACACTCCAATAGATTTTTTTGTTTTTCCTGCGCAGGCCTGTTTGGATTGTATCTGCAGAGGTTGCCAGAACTCCTACATGGCCAACGGCGAGAAGAAGCTGGAGGCCTTCGCCGTGCCGGAGAAAGCCTTGGAGCAGACGCGGCTGACCCTGGGCATCAACCTCACCAGCATCACGGCAGCTGCAGCGCTACGAAACCCAGCAACGACCAGCATCCGCACCAACACCCTGCTCAACGTTGCCACGGCGACGGGGACCCCCGTGACCACAGCCTTCCTCACGGCCAGCCCGCCTCAAGAGTCGAACTTTGAGGACAGTCTGGAGCTGCTGATCGGATGAGAGGCGGCTGCGCGCGGTCGCGGTGATTGAATGTGATGGCTGACGGTTGGCGACCCGCGCCTTGCTCCTGGAGTCCACGGCAGCTACAGTTCTGTCCCCTAACCTGCTCCAGACCAGGCCTAATCGTGAGACTGGCGAGGCCGTGCCAAAGCCTCCTGTGTCCTGTGCCTGTGGAGGTTGTTGGGCTCCTTTTAACATTCCTAGCATCATGTCGGTCTCTGAGTCACAGAACAGCTGCAGTCAGGTCACGATCAGCAGATGTGTCCCTCCTCCTGTCCGTGTGTGTGTATGTTTAAAATGTATGTTTCCGTTTTTGGGCATTACTTGAACCCTCAATAGCTCTAGACTTGTTTTTTTTTTTTTTAAATCGTTTGAGGACTTTCGCTGAAACATTCACTGCCATAATATTACAACATTAATTAAAAGATAGTTTTTTACTTTTTCACTTTCGTGTCTCATTGTGTGGCTATAAAGGACGGCTCAATACCAAAACCCAGGACAGGTGACCGAGTCTGAGAAAAGCCACGGCAGACGTGTGCTAGGCATTTGCTGCAGCAGTTACTGATACTGAAATTGAGTGCCTGGCTGGAGATCAAGTCTGGCCGTGAAGCATGAGTCGGCAGACACGCTGTAGCTGTTCATGCTGTGACTCATGAAGTCAACAGCACAACTGTGTCAGAGGTGGGCACCATCTTGAAGTGATGTGTCCAAAACACTAGTGTATCTGAACCCATCGGTCACTCGTGCTCCAGGAGTAGCTCGCAGTGTCACTCAGTTGGTGACCCCTGTTGACCTCTTGATGGGACTGAGAGGACTCAGAATGTAAACAAACATCATGTAAACAAAGGCTCCCCAGAAATCCAGACCACTATTAAAGGTGTGGAGTGTCAGTGTAGCCGCTCAGGTGTTTTCTTAAGGTGTGCAGGTTTATTTTCTACTTCTAAACACACAGTCTCACATTTGACAGGTCAGAGTCAGACTTTTGTGGGGAAGGTTCTGGTCCTGAAAACGTCCAAAAGTCAGTGTAAGTGTCTAAAGTCTGCTTCCCTAACACACCCTCACTCAAAATAATTGATTCTTCGTTTTTAACAAAAAAATGACAATAGAATTCACCACCATCTATTGACCAGCCAGCACCACTATTTTTGGTTTTTATTCATTTTTACCATAAATTACCAAGAGACTCGGATTTGGCTGCTAATTCCTGCTGAACGTGAGGGCTCACGAGAGTGGCGTGTTTTCATACTTTTTGTGCCATGCATTGCACAACTTGGACGCAAGATAGCGCTGTTGTCTTGAGTCTGGCGTGTCGTGTTTGACCTTAAACGACCTTGGATAATCCATTCTATTCCCAATTGAAGCGCACATAAGATGTGGAGGGGGGAAGGATCAGGTTCAGCAGGTTTTTGGGTCTCGGACGTCACGTGTCATGAGGACATCAGTGCAATATGACAATGATTCATCTTTATAACACAACACATTTAGAATACACACAGCAAACACACTCACGTGTCATATAAATAAACTGCCCAGGAGCAACAGGCACTATGAAGAAGAGGTGTAAACATCAATCATTTCGAGTGACAAGTCCCGCTCCTCAGTCTGAGACGCTCTGCTGGAGCTCAGCACCAGTCTGTAATACTGCTCTCTGTTGTGCAACTTAAGACTAAACCCTTCCTCAGTGCAGGAGACCCGACGAGCCCAGTTAGTCCAGCTCAGCTGTCCCACCTTCTATCCCACCAGGAAGGCTCCGTAGTAGCTGGCTCTGCCGTCCATCTCCATGGTGCTGGCGTTGCTGACCGTGACAAATAGGCGGTCGGCCGGATGCAGGAAGGCAGTGCCAGCTTGATACAACGAGAACAGGCCTGGTTCCGGACCTTTGGGCCAGCAGGCCGGCCGGGAGGATTTCATCAGGAGGATAGGATCTGGGTAGGAGCTCATCTGTCCAGCAAAGGCAGAGGAATGAAACACACTACACTACGAAATAACTCCAAAACACCAACCTTTTTATAGATGTATTGCACGAGCTGGGCTCCTTCCTGCTCCCGCGACTCCACAGCGCCCCCCTCCTCGTCCTCGTCAGGGTCCTGGGTGGACGTGAGTCTGAAGTAGGTCTGTGCGTAGATGTAGTAGAGCCCGGCGGTGGACACCAGCAGCTCCCCGCCGCGCAGCTCCATGTTGTGTAAGAAGGACATCCCTCGGCGGCCGTCCCACCCTCGGACCCGCTCCCCCAGGTACCCCTTGGCACCGCGTCCCCCGGCCACTGCACATGGGACCAGCGGTTAGTACGACTCCGACACGTATTGAACCTACAGTGCAGGCAAAACACGACACACTTGCTGCTTCACTCCTCCCTTCACTCTGGTTTCTCTGGTTATCTTCAGAGCTGCTTTTGAGACCTAATGTTCCTCAGGCTTGGAATTGCTCCACAGATCTGGTGGCAAACTCCTGCTTTGTCACAGCGAGGGAGCAGCAAACCAGCAGAGAAATCCAATTAAGGAAGCGGAACAGTCCGAATCTTCATCCGGTCCATTTCTCAGCCATTTCATTCTTCGTTCCTCCACAAGGCAGAACATGCAGCTGAGTCTCTGACAAGAGCTACTGATGGGAAATAAGTTCTAGTGCGAACTGTCACCCCTGCTTTCCATCGAGCGTGGAAAGTGCCTCGCATCCATCCATCCATCCATCCATCCATCCATAGTGGTCAGTGGTTCTTTCCCGCGCTACCAACCCTTGTTTGTTTCGTTCATTTGCGGGTTCATTCCTTCACTTGTGTGTCCATCTGTTTGTCACTTCGTACGTTCGGAAGTTTCTTTCAATGTCACGGTCACTCATCCCATCCGTCCATCTGATTTTGCTCATTTCGTTCATTCCCTTGAGAATTCCCTCACTCGTCCATTCATCCATCCGTCTGTCTGTCCGTTTGTTTTGCCCATCGTTCGTTCACTTTAAAGATTTCAGCTTTACACTGGAGAGGATGCTTCCTATTTGTGCTGACTCCTTGTCTGTGTCGGCCATTTTGAGCGACACACCCTCATCCTCACCTGGCAGCAGACTAGCTGTCCTTCAGCCATCGGAATCATCTCCAGACTACAAAGCCCCTGATCTGAAGCTAGCTGATGACTGCGTTGTAATTGTGTCCGCAGTTCCGGCAGTGTAGTCCTGGAAAGCTGCGGGTGAATCCACTAAACATTCCAGGTAAGACGAGAGCGCAGCACATCTGCTCGGCACGACAGGTCCGAGTGTGGGAAGCCCTCGGGCACATTCCTCCGCAGCAGAACTAATTGGCTGCGGCGGGTACTTCCAAGACATCATCTTTCTACTTAAGATTTCTAGTCTACCAAAATGTGTCTCTCCAACGCACCTTCTGAAACTGGCGGTTCTGCCGCGGAAAGGGCGGTCACATGGGCTGCAACCTTTGGCAGAGGGACCCCAGGGCTCATGGGGGGCGGAGCCCCCGTCAGCTTATCTAGGAAAACACAGAGGATGTTTTACGAGGCACACGGTACACTGTTCTTACGGACACAGCAGGTGTTCTCACTTCTCATCTCCCGCTGGAATCTCTCCGCCATCGTCTGAAAGATAAGCAGACACATGCTCAGATGAGGACAGCAGTCACTTCACTGTCAAGAGTGAGCCGGCGTTTGTCATGTTTTACAATGTTAAAGGGTCAGTGGAGCAACAGGAAGCCTTCTGCACTTCCTTTTAATGTACTTTTGTATCATCTGCTGCTCTTTAAGTATATGTGTATGTTGACTGCTGTTATTAAAGTTGACAGAGAACTCTCCTCCAATGGATGGAGATCACATAAGTCCCGTCGATAAACTGCTGAAAGACAAAACCATACCAAACCAAGTCTCGCCTTGACAACAAACGTAACTTTTCTCTTTCTTTGTGAACTGGTAGGTCATGTCCATCCATCCAATCCCAGTGGCACTTGTTTGGTTTTACTTCTGACAGACACATGAAGGTGCTTTGTGTTGACTTTGGGTCAGTTGGGTTGTGTTTTATAAACGTTCGAAAAGCTTCCCTTGAGCTCACAGAGGGCTGGAAATGAGCTTAGCACACTCCCGTCCCTGTCTGATTCATTGTGACTATAAATCGTCCGGACGACCTCACTCTGGGCGCTTCCATATTTCCAAGAAATGGAAGGTCCAGCTGCAGCTTGGGCATTTCCCTCATGACATTGGAGGGGTTCCTCCATGCTTATCTGACCAGTGGCCTATAGGTTTGCGAATGGCTACAACATCATGATGTTTCCCGGGAAAACAAAGCAGTCATTCGATCAGAGATGATGCAGGTTAATAGGCGCTATAGGAGTTAGCCATAACCCGGATCTCGCCAGGATTGGAGGCCATTTTTGTCTGCAGTGGGATGATATAGCGAAAACTGCTGACTTGCAGTTCAGAGGGCGACCGATCTAATAAAACGACCGCTGGTGAAACTGGGGTAAGCTGTCCCACAACAGGAGGCCAAATTCCCATGTCTACACCTTTGGCACGGGTCCAAATACCTGGATGGCCCAATCACACCAGTCATTTCGCTGTGGCATAAAAGCGGCCTTTGATCTAAACCACTCAGCTCGACTCAGACTTGAGTCAATATGAGCCCTTCACACCTTGTATCTGACCTATCAAAGTAAACCAGCATGACTGGGCCAGACAGCAGAGAGTCATGAAAACACCACTCCTCGAGTGCGTTCAGTTTTCTCTCAGGGTCTCTCAACAAATATCATCCATATTCCATGAACAATCCCATCATAGTTCCGTTCGTTTTGATCAAGCTCAACTCAGGTCCATAGACTCTCTTGAAGTGATGAGCTTTCTTTTTATTGAGCAGCGCTGTTGCACCACGTGCCCTTTGTCCACAGAATACGTGCCGCTGCCTCCGTCACCGCCGTTCAGTCATGTGACTGCTCCTTTAGTGACCTATAAATGTGGACATGGGAGTCCTTTAAGGTCAGCCCTTTAGACTGGCCTTCATCGCAGCTTTGAGTGTCTCACGGATGAAATAGCTCCACTTATCTTGAGGCTGCCTTCGGGTGGTGAATATTAAAATCGATAACTACAGATGCAACCGGAAACAGCAGCTAAAAACAATGGATTAAATGCATCAGGAACCTTTTCTATGTGGTAGTGGAGCTGTTGCGTGACTTGCCAGCAGGGGTCTCTCTGCTTCTCCTCAGCCACTGCATTTTCGTACCGGGGACGAAGATGTGCGTTTATCAAACAAGACACGCTGCTATGGGAGAAATCTTCCCGCATCTGTGAACACAGTAGAACAGCGATAGAGTGGTTAGTCACAACCTTGCAGACTCATGTTAGCCCAGCTAGCTGGGACTCATGCCGCGTATGTGAATTAATTCGCGTTTAAAACACCCTGTTATTTATAACATGGACTGAGAAAATGGTCACCACATCTTCATTTGTTTTTCAAATGGAATTGGTTCTTGCACCACTTGACACCTCAACTGCTGTGTCCGTTTCAAAGAGGGTCAGAAGGGTCAGAGGAAACTGCTTTTATTTTGTTAACAAAAAGAAAAAACTCATACATTGCATTATATGCAAAGACAAGCTGCTGTTGTTTTTGTTCCATGCATGTTTGATAAAATATGAAATAGATTTCGGTCATGGTTTCTCATTTCACGGTGAGAGTGGGCCCCAAAGCCAGACCAGAACTTCTGACAAAAGCAAAGAAAGGTTTCTAAAGATTCATATGGGGAACGAACCGCCAAAAGCACACGACTTAGTTGAGGGTGCTAATGTTCAACAACGCTCATGCTGAAGATCATTTGACGTAAATTACAATAACCTTTTTATTGTATGTATGTATTTGGTCGCTAAGCAAAAGACGCGAAGGTCCAATTCTGTAATGTGTGTCAGCGGATGCAAAATTCAGGGCTTCACAGCAGCTGAGAAATAGTGGCTCGGCGACCACATCAACAATAAAAACATTGTAGATTCCAGCCCTTTAGCAAGAAATAGAGTGCAAAGAGCTGCGTGACACATGAAAAAAACTCAAAATAAAAACTTCAAGTGGACGTTGCTCCAACTAAAACAACACCTATCTACTGGTGGTTGCATTACTGTGTCAGGTGTGTCAAGCTCCATCACAAAAAGGGGTCAAAAATTTACAGATTTTTTTTGTGTGTAAAAAGCCTTACATTACATGAAGTATGCCTAATATTTTAATGTTAAATATAATTTTGAAATTACATTTTCCTCTGAAATACTTTTATACGTTTATGCGTTTATTGTCATGACACTTTGATATTGTTTCTCCAAGGATTCAGGAGCAAAGTTTGCTCTGATCTTCATGTACTGTTGGCACCAGAGGTGACTTCAGCTCATATATTCTATTCATCCCTCCACGGGTCTCTTGAGAGGGCCCCTTCGCCCGAGCGGCTGATTTGAATCCACAGGATCCTTTCTGAGCAGCTCTATCATTATTCTATCTTGCTGTGTGTACTGGAGTCCTGTCGTTCACGTCTTAGATGTTGATCTCTCAGCCGTGGCTGGACCACCGGGACGTGTCAAATGATATGAACATAAATAAAAAATGATGCACTCCAGAACTACAGTGAGGTAAAAATAACTTGACTTTGATTTTTTGGCACCTCCAACATGCCGTGTTCTTTCTTCGCAGCCCACAAAGCATCTTTGTGAGCCATAGCCTCGGACTGGACTCAGTTGCTTCCCCAAGCCCACAATCGATTCAGCGAGTGGAAGGAGTCACGGTTTGACTCTCGGAACATCGTCCTGACATCCGTAATTGAAGAGCAAACCACGGCGGCCGCCCCAAGTCCACAGCGGTCAGTGCTCACCAAAAGTGGTCAGGAGCTTGGGATCGCAGGCGTCAACAGCGACATGAGCGCTGAGGTCAGGCTCAACTGTTGAACTCAAAGACACAACTCTGTCATTGTGTCAGTGATGAGCACAGCAGAAAAGATCTGGAAATTTCCTTTCCTTTTTCTCCACCACTCCATTGTGTGGTTTTGGAACTCAACCAGGGTCGGACACAAGGTTTGTCCCTGCAGAAGCACTCCCAGCTACTGACCGCTGCAGACCAGGAACACACCACAGGGGGTGGACATTTCAGCCAGCTCTCCTGAGACACTGCAACGCTCTGAAAGTGTGCGTTGTCTCAACCAGCGTTTCAAAATAGTGGTGCTGTGGCTTGACCTCATTATCATCAGAACAACTCTCCGAGTCCTTGGATTCTTTTTTGTTATTGCGCCAGGCCCTCAGTCTGTTTATTGTCTGCTCATTGTACACACTTATTGTGGTCCAACATCTGGACCACCGTACACACCCTCTCGCTCACTTCTCCTCCGTCCCAAGCTTTTGGTTTTTTGATCTTGGCAGTGATGTCTTCTTCTGAATAAAAAAGAGACTTGTCAAAGCGAGAAATTGGTATATTACAGCTGCTGTGGTTGACATCCAGAGGAGGCGGGACCAACCCCGGTCATCCTCCAGCACATTTCCCGCTTATCAATGTCCGAATTTATGTTGCCTTTGGGTGTCACAACCCTTCTCTTCTCACTAGTTTCCTTTCCTGTAATTGTGTTTCGGTTATCTGCCTTCCCAACTTTCTCCTCTGTCATTGTGCAGTTGAATTCCTGCACGTTGAGCCACGCACCACACCTAGCAGCTCTCTTTATATTGAATATTTGGCAGGAATTCAATGAAAACATGAACAACCATAACTGAATCTCCTCATAAGGCAGGTTTGTGTTCATCAGCATTAGTGTGTGACTCAAATAAAGTGTTTGGAATTTTTAAAATGCTGTTGAAAATCAACCTGACAGGACGTGCTCATGTTTATATCTGGAAAGAAGCGTCATCTCACCGTGCTCAGGACCGTGTTGAAGTACAAGAAGCTGACAGCGATGGCAAGAGACTGTAGTAGAATGGCAACCAGGACGACGACCCACAGACACTGAGGGGAGGAAGAAGCTGCCATAACTCACTCAGACAAACACTTCCAAATGACCACAAATGAAGAAGTGGAAAAGACTCCCAGCAGGCAGGGCAAGTCAGATCAAGAACAGCAGCATTTCTGATCCACAGAGAGAGAGAGAGAAAGCAAGGGAAGCAGCGAGCGAGGGCGGGAGGGAAGGAGGGAGGGGGAAAGCAGAGCAAGAGTTTACATGTAGGTGGAGCAATCCGGGCCTCAACAGCCTCGACATGTCACTCTTATTAAATGAAAATAGTCATCGATCCAAAACCTGACAAAAGATTGTGCAAACGCCGCAGAGCTCAGTGGCCCTCGGTGAGAATGAGGAACTTCACCTCTGAGTAAACCGTGAGTCAGTAAAAAGGTCAATTGCTTCCACCTGGAGGGAGCCAGTCACTCTTTAAATGACGTGAGACTCATGAGGTTGGAGGTCAGATCACCATCGCTCTCACGAGGCACACAGCTATTTCCCTCACTCACCAAATGTTTGTCGTGCTTGTACGTCGTACTATCACACAACTAACACATGATATGAAGTACATAACATATGCTATAATGTGAGCAACACATGCTTTCGTTCTTTAGTGAGTCATTTGGTTCTTGGCCCTGATACTGTTACTCCTTTGGATACTATCATGTGATTCCTGGGTGGTATTACATGGATACCAGGTACTACTGTGTGGCATCACATGGGAGCCAAGTACTTCTACTGTAGAATCACAGTGAAGAAACAAGTAGAAACTTAGTAGTAACCCATCGGAGCCCAAAAATATTGAGAGATTCTTCGGTAGTATGCCATGGGAACTGAGTACTATCATGCCATTCATGGGTAGTATTACGTTGGAATATGCTAGTTCATAGAATGCAAAAGACAGCAGTGGACAGGGGCCATCTAGGGCCCCGACTGCAATAACTGCTAAAGCAAAGGGTTAGTGAATCCACTGGCCAACCATTGCTTCTGCCGGGTGGTCGCATCACTGCGAAGGAAACTCCTGAATAAGTACCATGGTTCTTGTTCCTCACACATAAACTTGGAGGACCAATGTTCACTCTGAGTCTCATCCATCCCACATCCTGACAGATCCAAGCAACAAAGTGATTAGTGGGTTTCAGCAGTGCTGTCATGGACCGATCCACGACGTGTACATTCTCTGAAAAGTCCCCTCGGAGCTCATGGTTCCATACAGAGGTATAAACAGACGATTCTTTCCGACTATTGTGCAACCATCCGCGGACTGCATGGGCCAGGTCAGCTGCAATTGTTAACGCTGGATTCACAGGGGGGTCTTCAATCTGCACAACATGACCTTGACTTCTTTTGTCTCTACCTCTCTCTCTCTCTCTGTGTAGCAGGTGCCGAGCGAATACACAGCTAGCTTAAGCATACATTAGTTTAATGTGTATGTGCGTGAGCATGGAAGCAGGAAATGAGGTTTAAATTTGTTTCCTTCGCTGATTAAAAATGAAAGAAACAAGGAAGAGAAGGTGATATGAGCTTCCGCTGGAGAGAGAATTCCCAGGCTTGTCAGAGAGCGGAAGGTAAAGCACGTTCGAAGCCTGAGGGTGGAAGACGACACCCTGAGAGACAGTCCCAAAGCATGCGTGTGTTTGTACTTAACGCTGAGCTTTTCACTTGTTCTAAACTGAAAAACAATCGCTTAAAGTCAAACTGCCTGGACACAGTCCGAGTCAAGCGCTTTATGGATGCAACATGTTCTTAAAAAATCTGGCTGTGTTATGAAATAGTTGTTGAAGTACTTTGGTCTTTAGAGGCTTTGATTTACAGTAACGCAACACAAGAACCAAGCCTCTTGATCATTGGCAGAATAACCACGTATGTGCTGGATCGGAATAAGTTCCCATCTTCGATCAAATTCCCTCCATCAAGTTTTAGGAATTGTCCACATCCTATCTTTTTGCCTTCACTGCAACTGTACTATGTTCGCACAGAACAGGAGTCACAAGCAAAACTATGTGAGCCATGAATTTTTTTTTTTCTCTCAAGCATTAAACATTACTCAACACTGTTACAACATGTAGGTCATTTTTTTAAATCACACCAATGGCATGTGAAACAGCATTAGGTCACTGGACCGGCCCAAATATTTCAGCCCACAAGTCTTGACATGACCACTGAAGGGAGGACAAAAGTCATCGCTCTGTAAGAGGTCAGTAGGTCAGTAACACTACGCCCATCTTACTTAACCCGCTGGAATCACTCACTTATTTAATCATGTTCGAGACGCTCAGGTGTGCAGGGATTGACTCAGGGAGTGACTCATGTCATGAATGATACAAGCATGGCGTGTGTTTTTAAAAGTATGGACTCTTGCTAATCCTGCACATGAAGTGGAATTTGGGGAGGGTGACTTCCAAACTACCAAGCAATAACAAAGATATTTGAATAACAGTTCAGTGCTGCTACGACAAGTCATCATAGTCGGCTGTAATAGACTACCAAACTAATCAGGGGTTCTTAACCTTTGTGATATTTGTCATTGAAAAGTCCAACCAGCAGTCGAAACAGCTGCAAGTCATGTTCATCAAATTTGCTAAATAAAAAATAAATACACTTCATTCTGACTGTTGAGAAAATTGTACTGTACATCATGAATAAATATAATAAAACGTCTAAATATCATAAAATATTTTCATAAACAAACTCTAAGTAAAGTGTAAATGAAAGTATCGCAATAAAAGTTTCTAAATAATTTTAATTTTAAAAACTGCTCCAAAGTGCTTTCATGAACAGTTTTTAATGTTAGGGGTGCCATCACGTTCTGTATTTCTTTTTCTTTTTTAGAACTTCTCCATAGTTGTTAACTATCACAAATTTGAAGCTATTAAGTCGATTCATTGACACACTAGCGTCACCATATGTGGCAAGTGTATTAAAACTGAACGTCTCAGGGCCCAGAGGTGTCAGAGAAAAAAGCTTTAAGCTACTCTCTAGGGGGCGCTCACGGCCCAACCATGCCTTGGCCCTACGGTTAAGAATCACTGCATCAGTTGACCAGTTGTGTTGTCTTAGCAGAAGCCACAGTTAGAGGACAAAGGAATGGCCATCGTGACTCCAAAACATGGGAACGTTTCACTCATACCTAACTTTGAGCAACTAAAATACAATTGTAAAATTTCAAAACAGAAATAACACGATAATGCCGGCAACAATTTACATGGATTTATGTTTATTTGTATTCAATTCAGACCAGTCAGTTAACCATTCAGGTCGTCTGTGACTAGTCGACAACCAAAATACCTGGCTGTCAGTTGCAGCCCTACTTCAGTGTATGCCAAGTGGATATTGGTGTCGGATGCCAAGACAACAATTCCAAGGCGTGGCATTAGAGCGAGAGTCTTCAACTATTACACAACTTGTACTAAACCCAGCAAACAACTTCAACAATCTCAGCTGACAGCATGACGTCAGAAGGGGGGAGCAGCACATCAACAAAGCAACAGTGACCATGAGGCTCATTCATTATTATGTAATAGTAACATCATTTTTTTTCATCATTTGTCATTTCCAGAAAGTTCAATTTTGGTCCCCCAGTGTGTGTTTATCAAGTTACTCAGTGGTGGAAACAAATACGACTTCTGTTCACAAACATGGAACAATGAAAACAAACTTGACACTCACCAGAGATGCTTCGTCTTATCTATCTATCTATCTATCTATCTATCTATCTGTCTATCTATCTATCTGTCTATCTATCTGTCCGCCCTTCCGTCCGTCTGTGCGTCTGTCTATCTATCTATCTATCTATCTATCCGTTCATCCGTCCGTCATCTATCTATCTATCTATCTATCTATCATTCATCCATCCGTCCATCTATCTATCTATCTATCTATCTATCTATCTATCTATCTATCTATCTATCTATCTATCTATCCATCTTTCATCTATCAATCTATCTATCTATCATCCATCCATCCATCTATCTATCTATCTATCTATCTATCTATCTATCTGTCCGTCCGTCCGTCCGTCCGTCTATCTATCCATCTTTCATCTATCAATTTATCTATCTATCATCTATCTGTCAGTCTGTCCGTCCGTCCGTCCGTCTATCTTTCATCTATCAACCTGTCTATCTACCATCCATCTATCTATCAGTCTGTCCGTCTGTTGTCTATCTATCTTTCATCTATCAATCTGTCTATCTACCATCCATCTATCTATCAGTCTGTCTGTCTGTTGTCTATCTATCTATCTATCTATCTATCATCCATCTATCTATCTGTCCGTCCGTCCGTCCGTCCGTCGTCTATCTATCCATCTTTCATCTATCAATCTATCGATCTATCATCCATCCATCTATCTATCTATCTATCTATCATCCATCTATCTATCTATCAGTCTGTCCGTCCGTTGTCTATCTATCTATCTATCTGTCTGTCTGTCTGTCTGTCTGTCGATCGATCACGTCAGCATTGGTGATAGAAATTTAGGAAGAAATTCATAAATTTTCACTGGACGCGTCATAATTTAGATACAGTGAATGTTGGTCGGTGTTTGTGACGCTGTTCAACGCTGCTGCGATAGGTTTTTCACCGCATGCTGATGATGCACCAGCTAATAAATCACGCTGTGCTCATCTGCACCCCCGTGTGGTCGGTGGGTGTATGTGACTTGTTTCGGGAGAGTGGATTTAAATAATCTACCATCTTGCGGATATAAAAGTACGATCGCAAGATGTAAAGCGTATATATATATATATATATATATATATATATATATATATATATATATATAAGAGTCAAAAATAACAAAACAATGTAGTATCACTTGATCGCAGCCCAGAACCAGAATGAAAACACATTAAAATCTTTTAATATTTCCGGTCATACAGTGTCAAGAGCTCATCATGAAGTGCCACTGAAATTACAATTGAAGTCTATGAAATAAAAGATTGGCCTGTGTTTTGTGATTTTGCCTGCCATATGTCGTCACTCGACTATGCGATCCTGGCCTGAAGCAGGTGCTCAGAAGGATACACAGAATGATGAAGTTTACCATTCCAAACTCTAGAGACCCTCAGGATAAAACTTTTAAACACACATTTTCATGTGTAAAATCGTAGTTTACACAATCTAACAGACAAACAGGCCAGACGGTTGGTAGAAGCTGACAACACTGACTTTCTTTGGCAACTAGCTGGAGTGTTCTTCAGATCTGAGTTCAGCTTCTGTTATGATCTGGTGAATTTGAGGGGTTTTAGTGGCGTCTGCAGGGCTGATCTGTCAACTGATGAGGAAAATAACGTTCCATGGTGACGTGGACAAACTGAAGCTCTGGAGAAGCACAGACTTTCTACAGGTTGTTCTGCAGCCAGGTGATGTAGCTCTTCTCTGCTCTCTTTCCTACATCAAAGGACATGGCGTCTCTGACAAAACACAAGCAACCATGGAACCCGTCTTCCAAATATTCAGAGGTGACGGTGACGCCGGCGTCCTGCAGGCGGCGAGCATACATGAGCCCATCGTCCCTCAGGACATCGTGCTCGGCCGTCAGGATGTACGCCCGAGGTGTTTTCGCCAGAACCTCGGAGCTAGCCAGCAGTGGCGAGGCCCGCACGTCCAGCAGGGCCGGGACTTCCTTCAGCAGAGAGCTCTTCTGCACTCTGACGGTCTTGTGGTTCTTCTTGAACTTGGCAGGCAGGAGAGAGGCCCAATCCACCCGAGCCCACATCTCCGGCGGGACCTTGTCAGCGGCGCTGTGGTGGTTCTTCATCGCCGCCTGCTGCTCGGAGACACCCGCGCCCAGATACTGCAGC
This sequence comes from Synchiropus splendidus, assembly GCF_027744825.2. Classification (NCBI taxonomy): domain Eukaryota; kingdom Metazoa; phylum Chordata; class Actinopteri; order Syngnathiformes; family Callionymidae; genus Synchiropus; species Synchiropus splendidus. The sequence continues at coordinate 8,512,404 of NC_071349.1, forward strand.
CAAAATTTGATCATGGTCGAACGGTAAAGAGGGGGGACATAATGGCTGTCCAGGTAGGAGGGCGTGTTGAAATCCAGAGCCTGGAGGGCCGGGTAGACCAGCGCCTGGAGTCTGAATTTCACCGTCACAGTGTCGTCCTGAGAAATCTGCAGCGACACAAAGGCACTCCCCATGACTCAACTGTTACACGTGAGATTCAAACAGTAGATTTTCCTTTAACGTGTACCTCCTGAGCCACCGCGGCAGCAAGGTTCCCTCCAGCGCTGTCCCCGGCCACGCCCACACGATCGGGGTCAATCGAGTACTGAGCTAAAACTTCATGAGACAGAAGGTGCTTGGCAACAGCGAGGCAGTCCAAGTACGGCTCCGGAAAGACGACTGGATACAGGCGATAACTGCGGGAAGAGTTTACACTCGTGGGCATTTTTACTTGGACTCTCTCTCTGTGACTTGATAACTCGTGGAGTCTTCACTAACTGTGGTTGGAAAACAAATATTTTTGATCGCTGTGTTTGCCAAGAGTACTTTGAAGTTTTGACTAACCATCAAAACATTGGCAGGACGTTCCAATTCTTTGAAATTGCCGTCCATACAGTTAAAAAAAATCAATGCATGTCTCTTCAATTCTGAGCTCATGGCTCCCCATTGTACGTGTCATAACACCCATAACAATAACAAAATGTGTCTTGTTGTTGGATGAAAACAGAGTGTTTACACTCACTCTACAGAGACCACCACAGCGTTGAGCTCGTACGACATGGTCTGGCAGAGGTTGTTGTATGCGCCACTCTCTGAGCACAGCAGGACGAGCATGTCACAGTAAATCCAACTCTTGCTTATAATTGTATTGAATACTTACTGGTACTGGAAACAGCCCAACCTCCCCCGTGGAAGAACATCACGGCCCTCCTCAGGTGACCCTCCCCTCCGCCGAGAGGTTCGTAGACTCGCACCGGGACGCCGGCTAAAGTGATGTCACTGAATTTCAATCCAGGCCGCGCGTTTGTGTCCGTAGGCACAAGGTGATTCAATAGAGTGGTATCAACACTGATCAAGCCCAGCCACTTGCTCATTGACTCCTGAGAAGACAGTAGTTAGAAAGATCAGAGAGCTGAAGCTGGACAGACTCCACAGCTCCTCCCAGTTCATCTTTTTATTTATGTTTGCGTGAAACAGACGAACTGCCGTGCTAAAACAGGATAGATATACTTGTGTATGGTGAAATTCAATGAATTAATTGCCAGTGAAAATGAAACTTGCTGATGTTCTAAAGCAGTTACAGATGTCTGCTGTTTGTCGTATGGCACCGTCGAAGCGTACAGTGAACATATAGGTGGCCAAACCAATGAGCCACAATGCTAGTAACCGCGCTCGTCGTGTTAGTCAATATATTGTGGTGAAAAGTGCTTGTCCCGGACTTGTAAGGCATTCTTTGTGCTTAGCGTGGGTGGGACTACCACGGCTTGGATGCGAGCCGATGAGATGAAGATGACAGTTTTCAGCATGTTTGCATTCCAGCCGGACAAGTGAGGGAGACGGACCTGACGACGGCTGGATCTTACAGATTTACTTCTCATAACTCAAAGATAGCAGCTTGTTGTTCCAACTTCCCCCTTTGCTTCATTCTGAAACGTGCAGTCGAAATAAAGTTTTGTAATCTGGGTCCGTCGGTCTTGCAGCTGGATCCTGCCTCTCCTCACTGGCTGCATGACGGAGTTCCACCTCTGATGTTGAATGACAGAGGCTTCTAGAGTTGCCTTTGCACGTATCAGCTGGACAGTGCTGTGTATATTGCCATCTGTGATTACATTTTTCGATGTTTCGCCACAGTCTTTCCTCATAAACAAACGTGGGAAGTGCCGCGGGACCAGAGACGCGGCGGTACAACATCCTGCAATTACACTCATTCACCTGTGGCGTCGCCAAAAACAAATATTCTCATCTAACATACAGCTGCTTTAATATCGCCCATCACCAGTCAAAGTCTCTTGAAAACATTGCATCACATATTTAAGGCTTTAAATATAAATCTACATCACATTTAAAATGCTATTTCATTCCTCACTGTCTGTTCTTTTTATCATGAAGCGTTAAAGAGCAATGTGTCAACAAACTGTTGGCCGAGAGCTCAGCTCTAAACCACGGTGCCACAGTGGTAAATTTAACTGTCATTTCCCAGTTGGGGGTCAATAAAGTAGCTCTAACCATGAGAGCAATGATTCAACCTCTTCATTGACGGAAATTTTGCAAAATAATTCACGTTCATCAAATACAAGTGCAATACTTTGATCCAGATGTTGTAAGTAGCCGGTAAGAGCTGGCTCCAAGTAAGTTAAGGCACGGAAAGAAAAGACAACCTCCAGCGCTGTTGAAAACATGATGGTTTTCCTGAAAAGGTTCCACTTTTATACCCAGTGAATGGAGTGAGAGTAAATATACATTTTGCTCAGCCCAGGACTCAGACAGTGTTTAAAGGTTTGACATGCATGATCGAGAAAAACAAGATATCTGGAAGGAAAGTTGAAGGTGCAGCCCCTGACTGACCTTTGGTCCTGAACTTCACACACCCATGGATGCTCAATTTCCTCTTTTAATGATCAACGCTCCAAATCTACTGTGTCACTAGGGTCCAGGGTCCATTTTTTTTTTTTTAATCTAACGGTTGCATCATCATTGAATTCAGTCAAAGTGCGTTTAACTAGTTACCTGGTTTCCTCTTAAAATTCAGTTATAAACATTGCCCTGACAGTCAAAAATGGGCCTATTAGACCCACAATTTGTCCAGAAACCTCATTATTTTTCATATTTTGTGACATGAAAAAAAGCATAAAATTAACTTGTTGTCCGCTCAAATACTTACCTGTCTAATACTAGCAACTGTGTAAGGTCTATCTCAAATAACTGTCGCCAGTCCTCACTAACACTTCAGTTTCCAAGCTTGTGCACTCTTCTTCGTTTGTCGTGGGAACATAACAGCGCCACCCACAGGCCTGAAATAACCACTACAACGCCCAGGATCAAGCGCTCGCTACATTCATGACCACACGAATAAAAAAAAAAAACTCACTTTATTATTATGACTATGTAACAACGAACTCTGCATGACTCAACATTAAATGTGTCCCAATATGATGTGGAGCTGCGATTCCAAAACAAGTGTGGACGTGCACGAAACGACGTAGCATCGGCGTCAAACGTCAAACTAACGGGCATGACGAAGTGCTCATCTGAAACCCTGTCATGTATTGCACCTACAGAAACCTGTTCTACCAGCTATAGGGCAGTGCCTGAGGGTGGCCGGAGGCGCATTCACGGAACCCCGGACTTCTGTTTACAGTAGCTTGCTCCAGTAACCCGGTGAAGTTGAGCAAATGTAATCACGTAAATGCATGTGCATGTTATGTAAGACTTAGAAACTCGCAGCAACAACTGAACTTCAGAATTTTGCGTTTGAATCTCTATGGACATGGCTCGCTCGGTTTTGTTTTGAACTTTGTACCCATATCCAGTACGTGACACACCATCGGAAGAGTGTTTCTAAATCACTGATGTTCTCACCACATGCCCGATGGTCCGTATTGAAGCGTCGATCATCATGAGTCTCCATGGCTCCTGGATGCCGACAGGTATCGGGGTGTAGAGGTAGTAAGCAGCTGACAGCGTCAGGAGGAGGAGGACCCCGCCGAGCTTCGCCATCCTGCAGACAAGCTGCGAGTGACTGGAGTGGGACGAGTCCGCTTGGTGCTTCACTGAGCGAGACAAGCGGCCTTCAAAATAAAAGCTTCCGAATACATTAACCAGTCAATGACACAAGTAACGCTTCGATTCGGGGAAGAAAATTCGGTTACATCAGTGTATTCATATACTCAGTCCAAACCAGATCCGATTTTTTAATATCATTCTGAAAATAGTTGCGCTCTGTCGACCGATGAAACACACAAAACTGGCCACCAGATTGAGCTGCAGTTTTTATCTATATAAACCAGCACAAACCTGAGTATCGTGATCTCTTTTTGGGAGGGTTGTACCACTGTGATGTCTCCCTCAAAACTAACCATCCTGTCCTGAGTTTTGTTTATTGACTTCCCACTCTGATGTGCTTCTTTGTTTCCAGAGTGGCACTTGAGAGCATCCGGTGGGTCTCTCTGATGGAGCTCTGAAGCTTTCGTCCCAGAAGAAAAACATCTAGCTTGTTGGGTCCGACAATCTTTTCCCAAAACAGCCTTGGCTTTCTTGGGACCTATTTTTGTTTGAGGTAACTCTTGCTGAAAACAGCCAAATGCACTGTCTGTAAATTGTTTGACAAAGACGTTACATTAACAGTGAAGAGTGGGACGATCTTACAAGGAATATTCTAAGGACCTTTTCAACATAATATTGTGAAATTTGTGACTGAATATGAAGCCCTGACTATTACCTAATCTTATCATTGACGTTCACAACAGCTAATTGAGGGAAGGATAAAAATATAGGCAGTCAATAGAAATTTATGATTTCAATTAATCGCTCTACAGCTGAGTTAACTTGCGATTAATGCAAGTTAATCACATGCTTCGTATCTGTTGAAAATGTAGCTGAAGAGAAGATTTGACCTAGTGTTGACAAGTCACAGACACGATGAGTTAACTAATCTATTGACTGCCCCAACGATGGTTATCTATTTTCATGTACATATTAGCTGCAATAAAGAGCTAAACTAATGACTGGAGGGAAAATGACTGCATTATATGATGTTGATTTTTCTTCAGGAAGAACCGACAGTTGGGATGAACGACCCTCTGCACGCAGTTGGACACCAGTTGGGACATGTCCTGTCATTTAGTTTCACCCTTTGTTTGTCGAATGAAGGGCCAAACTTTACCCAAAGTGTCAGCGGGGAACACGTGTTGTATAGAGAAAAATATATATAAATATATAGAGCACACAATGATTACTAATATTTAATACATGTCAATGAAGCATTAAAAAAACCTACATCATTAATATAAATTAAAAAAAACTGTCCTGGCATGGCAGTTATGGGTGAAACATTTTTTTGTCCGCTGCATTTTATGATGGGCATTTCAGTGACGCGTCTAGGCAACGTAATGACAAGGGTGTTTTTTGCTATCGGCGCTCGATACGGCTGCCTAAGGCCACGAAGCCAACAGGCAGCCTCAAAACTGCACCCTCAGCATATTATGAGGCAAACTGAAATGACCGTTTTCTTCTGTGGTTACATTTATTATGCCTCTTACATGATTGCAAATAAACGTAAATAAATAAAGTGTGCTGCTGCTAATAATAATAAATATAAAAATAATCATATATAATTAAAATATGTATTTTATTCGGGATGTTATTGACTATTTTCGACTATTGTGGCAGTGGATCATTCTTAAAAGTGACAATTCCGTAATTCTGTGGTCAAAAACCTGCCGTCTGATGACATGACTGTTCTTCAGCTCCTCACTTTTATTCACAAAAAACATTTGGTGAAACTCCAAATGTTCTGTATGTTCTGTGGATTGCCTTTAAACCTGCCTGCACTCTGCCTGTGACTGTGGCTTCAGCAGAGAGGAGCTTCTCAGAGATGATGTAGTTACGACGCACAAATGAAGCCTTCAGGAGTCAAATAAAAGATTGGACTGTGTTTAATGATTTTGCATGGTGGGGGAGGAGAGAATCGCATGAGAACATGATCAACATGGGCTGAGTCATGTCTTCTTAAAGGCTGCTGTCATTCGACTATATGATCCTGGCCTGAAGCAGGTGCTCAGAAGGATACACAGAATGATGAAGTTTACCATTCCAAACTCTAGAGACCCTCAGGATAAAACTTTTAAACACACATTTTCATGTGTAAAATCGTAGTTTACACAATCTAACAGACAAACAGGCCAGACGGTTGGTAGAAGCTGACAACACTGACTTTCTTTGGCAACTAGCTGGAGTGTTCTTCAGATCTGAGTTCAGCTTCTCTTATGATCTGGTGAACTTGAGGGGTTTTAGTGGCGTCTGCAGGGCTGATCTGTCAACTGATGAGGAAAATAACGTTCCATGGTGACGTGGACAAACTGAAGCTCTGGAGAAGCACAGACTTTCTACAGGTTGTTCTGCAGCCAGGTGATGTAGCTCTTCTCTGCTCTCTTTCCTACATCAAAGGACATGGCGTCTCTGACAAAACACAAGCAACCATGGAACCCGTCTTCCAAATATTCAGAGGTGACGGTGACGCCGGCGTCCTGCAGGCGGCGAGCATACATGAGCCCATCGTCCCTCAGGACATCGTGCTCAACTGTCAGGATGTACGCCCGAGGTGTTTTCGCCAGAACCTCGGAGCTAGCCAGCAGTGGCGAGGCCCGCACGTCCAGCAGGGCCGGGACTTCCTTCAGCAGAGAGCTCTTCTGCACTCTGACGGTCTTGTGGTTCTTCTTGAACTTGGCAGGCAGGAGAGAGGCCCAATCCACCCGAGCCCACATCTCCGGCGGGACCTTGTCTGCGGCGCTGTGATGGTTCTTCATCGCCGCCTGCTGCTCGGAGACACCCGCACCCAGATACTGCAGCCAAAGCTTGATCATGGTCGAACGGTAAAGAGGGGGGACATAATGGCTGTCCAGGTAGGAGGGCGTGTTGAAATCCAGAGTCTGGAGGGCCGGGTAGACCAGCGCCTGGAGTCTGAATTTCACCGTCACAGTGTCGTCCTGAGAAATCTGCAGCGACACAAAGACACTCCCCATGACTCAACTGTTATACGTGAGATTCAAACAGTAGATTTTCCTTTAACGTGTACCTCCTGAGCCACCGCGGCAGCAAGGTTCCCTCCAGCGCTGTCCCCGGCCACGCCCACACGATCGGGGTCAATCGAGTACTGAGCTAAAACTTCATGAGACAGAAGGTGCTTGGCAACAGCGAGGCAGTCCAAGTACGGCTCCGGGAAGACGACTGGATACAGACGATAACTGCGGGAAGAGTTTACACTCGTGGACATTTTTACTTGGACTCTCTCTCTGTGACTTGATAACTCGTGGAGTCTTCACTAACTGTGGTTGGAAAACAAATATTTTTGATCGCTGTGTTTGCCAAGAGTACTTTGAAGTTTTGACTAACCATCAAAACATTGGCAGGACGTTCCAATTCTTTGAAATTGTCGTCCATAAATATAACTACATAAATACAGTTAAAAAAATCAATGCATGTCTCTTCAATTCTGAGCTCATGGCTCCCCATGGTATGTGTCATAACAACCATCACAATAACAAAATGTGTCTTGTTGTTGGATGATGGAGTGTTTACACTCACTCTACAGAGACCACCACAGCGTTGAGCTCGTACGACAAGGTCTGGCAGAGGTCGTTGTATGCGCCACTCTCTGAGCACAGCAGGACGAGCATGTCACAGTAAATACAACACCTGCTGAAAAAAGTATTGAATACTTACTGGTAGAGCCAATAGCCCAACCTCCCCCGTGGAAGAACATCACGGCCCTCCTCAGGTGACCCTCCCCTCCGCCAAGAGGTTCGTAGACTCGCACCGGGACGCCAGCTAAAGTGATGTCACTGAATTTCAATCCAGGCCGCGCGCTTGTGTCCGTAGGCACAAGATTAGACAGAGTGGTATCAACACTGATCAAGCCCAGCCACTTGCTCATCGACTCCTGAGAAGACAGTAGTTAGTTAGTTAGTTTTTGTTGGATCAACCTTTCGCTGACAGTGATGCATGGTTCTGTATTTGAAAGGCTCAAATATCAGGTGCCCAAGTTGGATGTTCAACTCCTCGAACAAATGCGTTTGTCATCATCCATCACCAGTCAAAGTCTCTTGAAAACATTGTATCACAGATTTTAGGTTTTAATCTAAATCTACATCACATTTAAAATGCTATTTCTTGAATCATCGTCTGCTCTTTTTATCATGAAGCGTTAAAGAGTAATGTGTCAACAAACAGCTGGCCATGAGCTCAGCTCTAAACCACGATGCCACAGTGGTAAATTTAAATTTATTTCCCAGTTTGGGGTCAATAAAGTAGCTCTAACTAACCACAGACCTCATCTGTGACACCATGAGAGCAATGATTCAACCTCTTTATTGACGGACATTTTGCTAAATAATTCACGTTCATCAAATATAAATACAATACTTTGATCCAGATGTTGTAAGTAGCCGGCAAGAGCTGGCTCCAAGTAAGTTAAGGCACAGAAAGAAAAGACAACCTCCAGCGCTGTTGAAAACATGATGTTTTGTTTAAAGGTTTGACACGCCTGATCGTGCAAAATAATAGATCTAGAAGGAAAGCTGAAGGTGCAGCCTTCACGCACTCATGGACCCTCAATTTCCTCTTCTAAACATCATGATCAACGCTGCAGCAGAGCAAGATTGATCAAATCTGCTGTGTCACCAGAGTCCAGGGTCCAAAACTGTATCATTGTTGAATTCGGTCAAAGTGTGTTTAACTAGTTACCTGGTTTGCAACAGACGCTCCATTCAAAGCTCAGCTATAAATGTTGTCTGGACAGTCAAAAATGATTCCAATTTTCCATATTTTCTGACATGAAAAAAGGATAAAATTCACTTGTTGTCCGCCCAGGTAAATACTTACCTGTCTAGTACTAGCAAATGGGAGACGTCCAAGTCAAATAATACCTCAAAATAGTCGTCAGTCCTCACTCACGCTTCAGTTTCCATGTTGACATTTTTACGCAGACGAGCTTGAGATGAGCTTCTCAGAGATGATGTCGTTACGACGCGGTGAAGTTGGTTGGATATTGGACATTCGACAGACATCAGCTCCAGGACTAACGCCGCTAACCGCCGTTGCCTCCCCGAGTAGTGCTCACTGATCACGGACTGAATATCTGTCAAGTAGCGCTAACGCTGCTAAACACGGTCGGTTAGGGACGGTCAGCAAATGTCTCGTCTTCGTAGATTTTCTTAATTAGCTTCCAGGAAAAGTGTCCATCAGGGTCCAAATGTATTATTATTCAGGGGACATGAGACACATCTGTCACAGACATTTATGTTGCCATATTACTCTTAATATTCCTATTATTAATATTTTGCCAATATATTTTTTAATATTTGCTCAATAGCTTCCAGGAAAAGTGTCCACCAGGGTCCAAATGTATTGTGAATATTCAGGGGACATGAGACACATCTGTCACAGACACTTATATTCATATATTACTCTTAATATTTCTAATATTCATATTTTGGCAATATATTTTTAATATTTGCTCAATAGCTTCCAGGAAAAGTGTCCACCAGGGTCCAAAAGTATTGTGAATATTCAGGGGACATGAGACACATCTGACACAGACATTTATGTTGTCATATTACTCTTAATTAATTAATTTAAATTAATATAATCAATGTTATGATGAATCTCATGCATCTAGTTCCATATGACTATTTCAGATAACTTTATTTTGATTTGACATTAATGCTACTGGAATATTATTAGAACTCATTAACTTTAACCTTAATAATTAATGAACTGATGATTTAGAATTATCAGTACTATTGACGATTAATATGTCAATGACTATATTTCGAACAAAACTCCTGTGTCTCATTTATCATGGGCAATGACAATATTTATTGTTGTTTAGGATTCATTTGTTTATATGACATGGACATACTCAACAAATATTTGGAAATCAGAGAAATCATCATAATCAACAAAATATGAATCATAAAAATATGAAGTGTAATATGGCAAATGTCTGTGACAGATGTGTCTCATGTCTCCTGAATATTCACAACACTTTTGGACCCTGATGGACACTTTTTCTGGTAGCTATTGAGCAAATATTAAAAATATATTGCCAAAATATGAATATTAGAAATATTAAGAGTAATATATGAATATAAATGTCTGTGACAGATGTGTCTCATGTCCTCTGAATATTCACAATACTTTTGGACCCTGGTGGACACTTTTCCTGGAAGCTATTGAGCAAATGTTAAAAATATATTAGCAAAATATGAATATTAGAAATATTAAGAGTAATATATGAATATAAATGTCTGTGACAGATGTGTCTTATGTGCCCTGAATATTCACAATACTTTTGGACCCTGGTGGACACTTTTCCTGGAAGCTATTGAGCAAATATTAAAAAATATATTGGCTAAATATTAATAATAGGAATATTAAGAGTAATATGACAACATAAATGTCTGTGACAGATGTGTCTCATGTCCCCTGAATATTCACAATACATTTGGACCCTGATGGACACTTTTCCTGGAAGCTAATTAAGAAAATCTACGAAGACGAGACATTTGTTGACCGTCCCTAACCGACCGTGTTTAGCAGCGTTAGCGCTACTTGACAGATATTCAGTCCGTGATCAGTGAGCACTACTCGGGGAGGCAACGGCGGTTAGCGGCGTTAGTCCTGGAGCTGATGTCTGTCGAATATCCAATATCCAACCAACTTCACCGCGGTCAAATAACGGCGCCTTCAGGAGTCAAATAAAAGTCACGTTTACAGCTGCTCCAATAAGCCGGTGAAGTTGAGCAAATGTAATCTCGTAAATGCATATGCATGTTCTTAGGATTCAGAAACTCTTTTGCGTACATGTCTCGCTCGTTTTTTGTTTTGAACTTTGTACGCATATCCAGTACGTGACACACCATCGGAAGAGTGTTTCTAAATCACTGATGCTCTCACCACATGCCTGATGGTCCGGATTGAAGCGTCCAAAATCATGAGTCTCCATGGCTCCTGGATGCCGACAGGTATCGGGGTGTAGAGGTAGTAAGCAGCTGACAGCGTCAGGAGGAGGAGGACCGCGCCGAGCTTCGCCATCCTGCAGACAAGCTGCGAGTGACTGGAGTGGGACGAGTCCGCTTGGCGGTCAACTGAGGGGGACAAGCGGCCTTCAAAATAAAAGCATCAGAATTTGACGAATCCATTCACCGGTCATCGAGAGAAGTAATGCTTCAACTAAGGTAAGGAAATTGTGTTAAATCAATGTATTCATATACTCAGTCCAAACTAGATCCGATTTTTCAGAGCGTATTCAATATAATTCTGAAAATAGTGGTTCTGTGTCGTCCGATGAAACGCACAAAACTGGCCACCAGATAAAGCTGCGGGCCCCGTGACTGTTTTTATATCTACAGACAGCGTTGGGACTAACGCGTTATTAAGTAACGCCCTATAGGAACTACGTCATTTTAACGCGTTCCTTTGCCAAAATGACCAACGGTTAGTCATCGCTGTGGTTTAAATGTTTATTACTTCGCGTTCACAACTCTTTCAAAAGTTAAAAAAGCAGTGTGCGTCATACGCATTAAAAGCTTCCGTTATGTTCTCATTGTTTTTGCTTTTAGCTGTAAAAGACCAGAGAAACATTGTAGTGGCGTGTCAAGCTATGTGGAGGCTGTAAAACAGTATGCACGTCCAAACAGTTACTTTTGCTAGTAACTACTTACTTTGAAAGTAATGAGTAACTTGGAGTTACTTTTGAATGAGGTAACTACTAACTGGAACTTTACAGTACACAATACACATACCTGAGTATTGCGATCTCTTTTTGGGAGTGTTATTGGTGTATTCGGTACTACTGTAGTGTCTCCCTCAAAACTAACCCTCCTGAACGCAACAATTATTTAGAGTTTTGTTTACTGATTTCCCACGATGATGTGCTTCTTTGTTTCCAGAGTGGCACTTGAGAAATGCAGAGAGCATCCGGTGGGTCTCTCTGATGGAGTTCTGAAGCTTTCGTCGCAGAAGAAAAACATGTAGCTTGTTGGGTCCGACAATATTTTCCCAAAACAGCCTTGGCTTTCTTGAGGCCTATTTTTGGTTTAGGTAACTCTTGTTGAAAAGATCCAAATGTATTGTCGGTAAATTATTTGACAAAGATAAAAACGTTCCATTAACGGTGAAGAGTGGGGCGATCTTACGTGGGAATATTCTAAGGACCTTTTCAACATAACATTGTGAAATTTGTGACTGAATATGAAGCATTGACTATTCTGTTAATTGTCCTTCTTAGTAACTGAAAGGAAGATTTTATTTAGTGTTGATAACATCTCCCTTTAAGTCACAGACGTGAAGCAAGTGACCCATTTGTGAGGGCTACATAGCCACTAGGGGGCGTCAAAACAGTTCAGCATATAATGAGGTGAACTGAAGTGAGCGTTTTCATCTGTGGTTGAGGTTGTGGTTGTCAGGTTCTGGTTGCTGCACCTCCAGCCACCAGTCCGTGAAGCTGATCAAGTTTGCGGATGACACCACCATCATCGGGCTCATCTCAGATGGAGGTGAGTTGTCTTACAGGAGGGAGGTGGAGCGGCTGGTGTCCTGGTGCAGCCACAACAACTTGGAGCTCAACGCCCAGAAGACAGTGGAGATGATCATCGACTTCAGGAGAGTCACAGCAACCACCACCACTGAGGACCTCAAATGGGAGCCAACCATCAGGTCCCTCACCAGGAAGGCCCAGCAGAGAATGTTCTTCCTGAGGCAGCTACAAAAACTACGACTGCCAACGAAGTTGGTGGTGGAGTTCTACACAGCCATCATCCAGTGCATCCTCACCTCGTCTATCATCGTCTGGTACAACAGCACCACCTCCAGGGACAAGAGCAGACTGCAGCGCATCGTACGTTCGGCTGAGAAGGTGATCGGTTGCAGCCTGCCACCTCTTCAGGACCTGTATGTCTCCAGGACCCAGAGACGTGCAGGTCGGATCAGAGCCGACCCTTCTCACCCTCGACATGGACTGTTTGTTCCTCTTCCATTTGGCAGGAGGCTACAGTCCATCCAGACCAGAACCTCCCGTCACAGGAACAGCTTCTTCCCCTCGGCCGTCAGACTGTTGAATTCGTGAACAGCCTTTGTTGTATCTTATTTTATTTATTTTTTGTCAGCACTATTCCAAAGCACTTTCCTAGTTGGTGGGATCCCCACTGATCATTCTGATTCTGATTCTGATTCTGTTACGTGTTTATTATACATCTTTTATGCTTGCAAATAAATGTTGGCTTTAAATAGAATACAATTAAATACGATGTGGCTTTCTGTTCCCCCTGAGCTGCCCGCGTGCGCAATTTCACACAGCTGATACGATCTGAGCGCACAACAATAGCACAAAACTGACAATAATCCTGAATTGTATGCCGTCCAGACATAAATCCAGACATGAGACCTGTTGTGCCTTCCCTTTGTTGAGAGGATTTAACTCCAACGACGACTGACACGGCTTCTGTAATTTGTTTACTGCTCCATTATAGATCCCATCCAGCTCTTGTTCTCACGTGACATCAAGCACTGACGGTGGTCCGAGTGACCCAGATGTTACAAGACCAATAAAAGGAAGCGCAGTCAGCGCTGCTCGACCGTGTGCATCCTTGACCGGCAGTTGACTTTCCTCGTGACCTCCGGTGCAGCGGTGCTGAAGACCGTCCGCCGAGTGACACCGCTGCATACACACAATGGAATGAACAGCAACTAGAAGAGCTAGTGTTGGAGCTGGCTGTTGTTTAAGAGCTGATTTCTCTTAAAGTCCCTCGTGGTTGGTCAAAATGTGTGCTTGCGCTAGTTAAGCAGAGGATAGAGCGTGAGAAACAAAAGAGAAAGAATCGTTGCAGTTCAGGTTTCCGGCTACAATATACAGAGACTATGCACTAGTCAGGTGAGGAAGTTAACTGTGTAGTCAGTGAAAGAAACCTGTTCCTTCTTCATTGTAGCCTGATCCGCACAGACTCACTCTTCCATGACGAGAAGTCACAGAATACGGTGGCCTCAAGTGGACAAAATGAAGTCTCACAGACGGATTCATGAGCCTTATCAAGTTTGAGAAAGGATAAATGTTTGTAAAAGTTGCTTGAAGTTCTTTGATATTCTTTGATATCCAGATGTCCATTTGGAGAAACTCCAAATGTTCTGTGGATTGCCTTAAAACTCACCTGTACTCTGCCTGTGGCCACAGGAGCTTCTCAAAGTTGATGTTGCTATGATAAACAAATGAAGTCTTCAGGAGTCAAATAAAAGATTGGCCTGTGTTTAATTACTTTGCATGAGAAAAGATGAGAACATGATCAACAAGGGTTGAGTCACGTCTTCTTAAAGGCTGCCATATGTCGTCACTCGACTATGTGATCCTGGCCTGAAGCAGGCACTCAGAAGGACACACAGAATGATGAAGTTTACCATTCCAAACTCGAGAGACCCTCAGGATAAAACTTTTAAACACACATTTTCATGTGTAAAATATTCTTCGTGTTCACAATCTTAGCAGACAAACAGACAATACGGCTGGTTGAAGCTGACAACATTGACTTTGTTTGGAAACTAGCTAAGTTCAGCTTCTGTTATGATCTGGTGAATTTGAGGGGTTTTAGTGGCGTCTGCAGGGCTGATCTGTCAACTGATGAGGAAAATAACGTTCCATGGTGACGTGGACAAACTGAACCTCTGGAGAAGCACAGACTTTCTACAGGTTGTTCTGCAGCCAGGTGATGTAGCTCTTCTCTGCTCTCTTTCCTACATCAAAGGACAGGGGGCCTTTGACAAAAGACAAGCAACCATGGAACCCGTCTTCCAAATATTCAGAGGTGACGGTGACGCCGGCGTCCTGCAGACGGCGAGCATACATGAGCCCATCGTCCCTGAGGATATCGTGCTCGGCCGTCAGGATGTACGCCAGAGGTGTTTTCGCCAGAACCTCGGAGCTAGCCAGCAGTGGCGAGGCCCGCACGTCCAGCAGGGCTGGGACTTCCTTCAGCAGAGAGCTCTTCTGCACTCTGACGGTCTTGTGGTTCTTCTTGAACTTGGCAGGCAGGAGAGAGGCCCAATCCACCCGAGCCCACATCTCCGGCGGGACCTTGTCAGCGGCGCTGTGATGGTTCTTCATCGCCGCCTGCTGCTTGGAGACACCCGCGCCCAGATACTGCAGCCAAAATTTGATCATGGCTGAACGGTAAGCAGGGGGGACATTATGGCTGTCCAGGTAGGAGGGCGTGTTGAAATCCAGAGCCTGGAGGGCCGGGTAGACCAGCGCCTGGAGTCTGAATTTCACCGTCACAGTGTCGTCCTGAGAAATCTGCAGCGACACAAGGACACTCCCCATGACTCAACTGTTACACGTGAGATTCAAACAGTAGATTTTCCTTTAACGTGTACCTCCTGAGCCACCGCGGCAGCAAGGTTCCCTCCAGCGCTGTCCCCGGCCACGCCCACACGATCGGGGTCAATCGAGTACTGAGCTAAAACTTCATGAGACAGAAGGTGCTTGGCAACAGCGAGGCAGTCCAAGTACGGCTCCGGGAAGACGACTGGATACAGACGATAACTGCGGGAAGAGTTTACACTCGTGGACAATTTAACTTGGACTCTCTCTCTGTGACTTGATAACTCGTGGAGTCTTCACTAACTGTGGTTGGAAAACAAATATTTTTGATCGCTGTGTTTGCCAAGAGTACTTTGAAGTTTTGACTAACCATCAAAACATTGGCAGGACGTTCCAATTCTTTGAAATTGTCGTCCATAAATATAACTACATAAATACAGTTAAAAAAATCAATGCATCTCTCTTCAATACTGAGCTCATAGCTCCTCATGCTACGTGTCATAACAACCATCACAATAACAAAATGTGTCTTGTTGTTGGATGAAAACAGAGTGTTTACACTCACTCTACAGAGACCACCACAGCGTTGAGCTCGTACGACATGGTCTGGCAGAGGTCGTTGAATGCGCCACTCTCTGAACACAGCAGGATGAGCATGTCACAGTAAATCCAACACCTGCTGAAAAAAGTATTGAATACTTACTGGCAGAGCCAATAGCCCAACCTCCCCCGTGGAAGAACATCACGGCCCTCCTCAGGTGACCCTCCCCTCCGCCAAGAGGTTCGTAGACTCGCACCGGGACGCCGGCTAAAGTGATGTCACTGAATTTCAATCCAGGCCGCGCGTTTGTGTCCGTAGGCACAAGGTGATTCAATAGAGTGGTATTAACACTGATCAAGCCCAGCCACTTGCTCATTGACTCCTGAGAAGACAGTAGTTAGAAAGAAACCACGGTGCCACAGTGGTAAATTTAACTGTCATTTCCCATTTTGGGGTAAATAAAGTAGCTAGTAACTAACCACAGACCATCTGTGACACCATGAGAGCAATGATTCAACCTCTTCATTGACGGAAATTTTACTAAATAAGTCACGTTCATCAAATACAAATACAATACTTTGATCCAGATGTTGTAAGTAGCCGGTAAGAGCTGGCTCCAAGTAAGTTAAGGCACAGAAAGAAAAGACAACCTCCAGCGCTGTTGAAAACATGATGGTTTCCTCCACTTTATTCCCAGCGAATGGAGTTAGAGTAAATATACATTTTGCTCGGCCCGGGACTGGGACAGTGTTTGATGTTGCCTGATCGTGCAGAACAATAGATCTAGAAGGAAAGCTGAAGGTGCAGCCTTCACGCACTCATGGACCCTCAATTTCCTCTTCTAAACATCATGACCAACGCTGCAGCAGGGCAAGATTGATCAAATCTGCTGTGTCACCAGAGTCCAGGGTCCAAAACTGTATCATTGTTGAATTCGGTCAAAGTGTGGTTAACTAGTTACCTGGTTTCCTACAGCTCAGCTCTAAACATTGTCTTGACAGTCAAAAATGGGTCTACTCCACCCACACTTTGTCCAGAAACCTCAAAATTGTTCACATTTTGTGACATGATAAAAGCATAAAATTCACTTCTTGTCCGTCCAGGTAAATACTTACTTGTCTAAAAGTAGCAAATGGTTAAAGACTAACTCAAATAACTGTTGTGAGCCCTCACTAACTCCTCAGTTTCCATGTTGAAATTTTTATGCAGATGGGCTTGAGCGCTCTTCTACGTTGCGGGAATATGACAGCGCCACCCACAGGTTTGGAATAAGCACTACAACGCTGTGGACCACTACATTTATGATCTTTCATGAATAAAAAAAAACTCACTTCATTGTTATGACGATGTAACAACGAGCTCTGCATGATTCGACATTAAATCCCTGTCATTAAATCCATGTGCCTACATGATGTTGAGCTATGATTCAGAGATATCTATCTCACTGGTAATACGACCTGCTCATCTGAAATACTGTCATATATTGCACTCAACTGCACCCACAGAAACCTGTTCTACCAGGAACCAGGAGTTCTTCTGACTCACGTTTACGGCTGCTCCAATAAGCCGGTGAAGTTGAGCAAATGTAATCTCGTAAATGCATATGCATGTTCTTAGGATTCAGAAACTCGCAGCCGCATATGAACTTCAGTATATTGCCTTGGAATCTATAGGATGTGACACACCATCGGAAGAGTGTTTCTAAATCACTGATGCTCTCACCACATGCCTGATGGTCCGTAATGAAGCGTCCAACATCATGAGTCTCCATGGCTCCTGGATGTTGACAGGTATCGGGGTGTAGAGGTAGTAAGCAGCTGACAGCGTCAGGAGGAGGAGGACCGCGCCGAGCATCGCCATCCTGCAGAAAAGCAGCGAGTGACTGGAGTGGAATGAGTAATCTCAGTGCTTCAAGACATGGCAAGCAGCCTCCAAAATAAAAGCATACAAACATTCCGGTACCAGTCTTTGAAACAAGTTATGCTTCAATTAGGAAAAGAAAATTCGGTTAAATTCATGTTTCCATATACTCAGTGCACACTAGATCAGATTTTTTTCAGTGCGTATTCAATATTATTCTGAAAATAGTTTGTCTGTATATAAATCAGCACGTACCAAAACACTGTACTCTCTTTTTGGGAGGGTTGTACCACTGTGATGTCTCCCTCAAAACTAACCCTCCTGTCCTGAGTTTTGTTTATTGACTTCCCACTCTGATGTGTTTCTTTGTTTCCAGAGTGGCACTTGAGAGCATCCGGTGGGTCTCTCTGATGGAGCTCTGAAGCTTTCGTCCCAGAAGAAAAACTAGCTTGTTGGGCACAGCAATATTTTCCCAAAAAGCCTTATATATATTTTTGGTTTTGGTAACTCTTGTTGGAAAGATAATAAACAATAATATAATAATAAACAATAAACATAATAAACAAATGTCAATGAAGCATTCAAATACATAAATACATCATAAATATAAATAAATAAATAAAAAACTTTTCTGGCAAGGTAGTTAAGGGTTAAAGTCCGCTGGATCTCATGATGCACGTTTGACACTTCATGTTAATAATAAAATAATATAACATATAATAAAATAATATTATTATAATAATAAAATATAATTGAAATAGATTTTTAATATATGTTTATGGAAATATTTTATGAGGCATGTTGTTGACTATTTTCGGCTATTGTGGCAGTGGATCATTCTTCTAGGGCTGTGGAGGTTAAAAACCTGCCGTCCAACATGACTGTTCTTGAGCTCCTCACTTTTATGGAGAAACTCCAAATGTTCTGTATGTTTTGTGGATTGCCTTAAGACTGGCCTGTACTCTTCCTGTGACTGACGTTCCTCAGATATAAAGCTCATATCCATGGGACAGAATCGCCTCACTTGACTTGCAGTCACCGGTATTAACCAATGAGACTGGCAGCTGTCATATGAGGACATCATCCACGATCCATATAAAAGCCAGGAAGCAGATGTTCCGAAGACAAACACTCTAGATAATCTGTGTTATTATTAGGTGTTGTGCTGTTTATTAAACATTAAGTGTTGGTTTGATTGACTTTCTTATCTGAAATAAAAATGTTAAATCCTCAATCTGTTCGATGTATCAGCATCTAAATTATTATTATTCTTGTATTACTATGTTCTTTAATCAGTTTAACTTGTTGCCGGTTTTGCTCATAAATTGTAATAGATTGTGGCATCTTAGTAGAACATCTGAAGGGATAGGCATCTCCTCATCACTGCTCAAACTAGAGGCCGCCAAACTGCATCTGGCCTGGGGCCATCGGATGATAGTCACCGAATTATCCCATGTGTATGTGCACAAGTAAATTATGGCCCTCAAGGCAGCTCAGGCAGAATAATCCTGTTCACGAAGCGTCTTCCCACCAACGTCTGTCAACAGCTGCGAGAGGTAAACACACAAACACCGCCCAATATGCATTTCTGTCTTACTTCCAGCATTTAATCGGATTAAAGGGGAGAGAAATTCTGTCAGCTGGAAATCTTCAGACCGTGTTCCGCCTGTTCCAAGACTCCTCCCAGCCTTATGATCGTGTGTTTCATTCCACTCAGCCAGACAAATAACCCACCTATATATAAAAACATTTTAAGACAAATGTAAAGGTTCTCCTTGTATAATCCTCAAACCAAGGGCTAATAATCACGAAAAATATGAACACAGTTCAGACACATTAACCATTAATAAACAAATTACTTGCCAATTTATTGTACGTTGTTGTTCAGATTCAACTTTCGCTGTCAATTCCTGGGTGAAATATAGTAAGGTTTAGCAAAACGTTATTACTCAATAATGATAAAATCTTGTTTAATTTGTTGCTATAATTTGTGTATTTATGGGAATATATCTCCTTGAGAGCAATCCTTTTTTTCAATGGAAATCTACGGCGAGATACAAAATGGAGCACACCTCAACAGTGGTGACAGTGCTACCAGCATCCTGCAGGGAGGAGGAGTTGACCAGCCCTCGGACCATCGTCCAGGACGTCAATTCTTGACGGTATTCTGATCCTTTGAAGGTTATCGGAAGGTCACTAACTGATGGAAAACGATTGTGTTGTGTACTTGAATTGATTAAAATGGTCGTTTTTTTTGTTATTTCATATATATTTCATATATTTAGATTTGAAAATATTACAAATTATGGTTACTTTATACTTAATTTGTTCCCGCTTATTATTTAATCAATTTAGTTAATTAATTAATTTGAAATAAATGCTTTTTGTATTAATGTTTTTTTGTAATAAAAGTTTTTTGTATCTATTTTTATTTGTTAGTAAAATAAATAAGCCTCAGCTCATATTTTTAAAAATACCCAAAGCACTTTTTGACGGCGGTTAACGTTCAGATCAGACACAGTAGTAATTCATATATCTGGTCACAGGGTGACGCTCTAAGCCTTCATTCGACTGCTGCTCTTCAGAGTCGGTGAAGTTCAGAATGAAGCCCCACTGAAGTCTGGGACGTCATGTGATCACGTGGGTTCAGGCTGTGGGTATAGAGAGACCAGAAGACTAGAATAAGAAGGTTGACTGTAAACAAACGCCTCACTTGACCCTGCCAGCTGGTTGTGTCCCAGAAATGTTGAGTGGAGTTCGTACCTCGTTTTCATTTCCTCGCTGCTGACCCTGGAATGTGACCTTTTTGACCTGAGCAACATGTGTGACATCACAGTGGACTAATAACATCGGGACCAAACTGACCCAAAGTGCTCAGTGAGCAGAGGGAGACTGCAAGCGATGGCTTTTATCGCCTCTGGTTTCATTTTTTTTATTCAGAAATTGAATTTAACTTGTTCATATTCATTGCTGGGAAACAATATTTTACTGGTGAATGTCTCAATGCAGTGTTTCAGATCCTCAAATGTAAATGTCTCACTCCTGGGAAGCATCTCTGCCGCTCATGTTTTCTCCATGTGTGGACATAATCACGGGTCTGGCTCGTCGGAGTCCTGACGCCTTGGATTTCAATCACTTTGTTTGTCGTTTGTTCTCAGATTTCTCGGGATCAAGTCGCGATGTGTTTGTTGTTGAGTTCTTGTAGCCTGCTCCACTGGCTCTGACAGGTTCTTTTATGTGACTCTTGACTGAATAAATCTGGCGGTAATCAAGCCTGGGAGTGGCGGTGGAACTGAACCCAAAAACTGTGGTTTAAAACACACAATTCAGCTCTTACTTTTTTATGTGGAGCCAGAAATGTTCAGATTTTTTGCTTGTTCTAAATAAAATCCTCATTTAGAAACTGTGATAACTGTGCTTTAAGTCAGGAAGCAGGCCAACACCAAACTGCCATTAATGCAAACCATAGTTTGTTTTCAACTGTGGACTTTCTGACCTTTCATCCAATCGCTGCTAGTGCGACCCCAGCTGCCCCTGCTGGTGACACTTCCTGGCGTTTTGCAGTCATTTAAAAATCCTAACTGAGGGTAAGAGTTTCACAGATGCCGTCCCTGCTCACTTTCCAGAAGCTCCTTCCATACAAGAGCGTCAGCAGAATACCAAAATTGTAAATGATCATTTGATATATGGGAGTGTGTGTGCGTGCGTGTGTGTGTGTGTGTGTGTGAAGAAGTGTGCATTAAAATTCCCTCTTCCTACTCCTCCCCCCCGCCGTGACTGGCGTCTCCCTCCGGTCTGTGGTATGGAGGGCACAGCGAGGGCCTCTCCTGTGTCGCTGGCTGGAATTACACTTATGGTCATTTAACATGAGGCTGAAATTAAGGTTTCACATTCCAGCACTGTTGTCTTCTTTTCCATCCCCTTTAGCTTCCGAAAAATGATCTTCTTTTTTTTTTTTTTTTTTTTTTTTTTTTAAAGGATAAGTCACTAACTTCCTCAGAATGAAATGCCAGCACGTACACTGTGAGGAGGAAGGAGAAGATGACAAGCACAAGGTTCGAGGGATGTCGCGAAACTCAACAAAGTTCAAAAGGAAATTCTCCATTGAAAAGAGTAGCAGTCCCCACTTGAGATGGTCCCAGTGGTTCCACACCAAACAGAGGAAGTCAGAGTCAGATGACAAAAGGTGGCTCAGGTCAGATGCTAGCTTCATGAATAAGATGGAATATTTGGGAGGACGTGGGTGAACGTGTGAGGCATCACTTCACTTCAAAGCAGGGCACTAATGCCTGTTCTAAAACCAAGCACATCCCTAACCATCATTCTGTTCAGTTTACTTCCATCAGAGATTTGTCTCTGGGGCGTTCGGTTCCTGCTCTATCAACCAGAGGTTTTTAACTCATTACAGTTGAACCTATTCTGAAGGTAAAACTACAGTATTCTGGCCATTGGTGGGGGTGAAACTGGACTCCATAGGTTGGATGGTTATGGAGAGAAGGATGCTCCTGAAACTAGGAAGCATCCTGGACAACATCACCCACCCCCTCAGCTCCTGGTCCAATACAGAAGCACACAGATTTTTTTTTCCTTGTTGTGTACAGAGCATGTTATGAACAGAATTTCCCTCCAGATTAATAAAGTTTTCTGATTCTGATTTATTTAGGTGCTACTGTCAAATCTGTTGAGTGTCACTTCATTTCCAGAAGGACTGTACACAAGCGCGGACCATGGCATGTATTTTGGTCTCCTGGAATGTGATGGACGGCACTTCACTCAATATTCTTGGGTCTATTTCTGTAAAAGCAAAAACCTGTTGTTTCTGGACCATCTGTCGGAGAAGTTAGCGGAGCAGTGACTGGGCTCTCCACACTGCGAGGCTGCTGTCCGACGTTAGGGCTCAAAATGTCCCTCCTGCCACCTGATGCTTCCTTGTCGGGTTATTTTTTTTGATGTACTAAATGCTGCTTCACACTGAAAGGTCTGTTTGGGTTGAAAAGTCCAGTTCATTTGAGGGCAAGGGGAAGTCTTTTTGACCGTTGCTAGTCAAAATGAAAAGTCCAACCATTGGTTTCAGTTTCAGAGAGCAGCGGTTTATCTCAACCTCCCCCTTCAATTGGAAGGTGTCAAGGATTTTGGTGAGCTTTCTGACATCTCCATCCTACCTACCTAACATAAGTGAAAGCTCTGCTGCCAAACATGGCCAGTGTCTGCGCACAACTGTTCTGCCCAGGGCCGCATCAGCACCCCGTCCCTTGGCACTTACTCTCATGTCTCCTTCCACAGTTTAGAAAACCGAACAGCCTCTCACTGCTAAAGAGAGGTTGTCTGCATGCCTCTGGCTTGACCTTTAACCTACGCATGGATGTTGACAGTAATGTCGTGTTCTTCTGCTTCTATAATGCAAAGAGTGACGCACAAACGCTCGGCGACGTAAAACTTCAAAAGAGGCAATTAAAAATGCACTGAAGAACATGCATATAAACACTCTTGACCCCCAGTTACCTTCTCCACCAGCCCCCTCTCTCTGCCCCCTCCCAAGGGCATGTTTCTTTCTTAAACGCAAACCTGATGTTAACAAATCCCCCGTCTCCTCCCTGGGCCCTTCACTCCCTCAGATGTGAGGTTGTTAAATGCACTTTCACACTCCTCCCTTGGCCCTCAGCTGCTGCACACTGACCAGGATGGGAGACAGCTGTTGTGTTTGGGAGACGCTTGAGTGATACAGTGGCGTCCAGAAATGATGCAAGAATTCACTGTGGAATCTGGGTGGAAGTTGCGACTCACCTCTCTGTAGAAAAAGGTCCTTCAATCCTGTACAACCTGCTGCTGCTCCAATAAAACCATGTACGGATCGGAGGTTCCAAAAGTTAAGAGAAGAGCTGAAATGCAAAAAAGTGCAGTTAAACACAAAAGAGAGCAAGTGAGGCACTGAATCGTCTCTTAGTCAGTGAAATATAAAGGACCACCACCATCGAAGGTTTTTTCGGCAACACAGAATGTGGTATAAACAACTGGCACACCTTCTTTATATAGTTCTGACCAAAACAAGTTATGAGTGATAACACGCTTGTTTTTACCTGAGCGACACCCTGGTTCTACAGCCATAGGGACATTCAGTTATCCTCAGGTTTCCCTGCAGTTTATGACGTCCATCTACAAAACCCACAAATGCGGAGGAGGGCGGACCTTTGTCTGGATAACGGAGGGTATCATTGAAGTCGAGTGGTAATGCGATGCCACAGTTACTGCATTTCATCAGAGTGCGTCACTCTCTTTATCTTTCACTTCTCTATTCCTCCACCGTCTTGGTTTGTTCTACTGCTGAAACTCCCCGAACTGCAGGACAGTCAGATCATTTTCCTTGACATGACTTTGTTTTTTCCGATCACCAAAGCAGTTTCTGTGAAGCTACTTGTGATACTTAAATGTTTTGAAGAGTGTGTGGAGAATAACAGATTTTTGTTGAATTTGAAAGGTAAAAAATGGGTTTTGGTCAGGGGTTCTCTGATTTAATGTGACAAGTTTGAGTCTTAAAATGTTCAAGCGCACCTTGAAGACAATTGTGCTGTCATGCTGAGAATGCAAAACTGCCTGACCAGAAGTATTGGTCACCAAAGCAAACTGCCCCAGAAGGATCCCAAAATGAACAAATGTTAGAGAGGAACTACGTATTGCGCGACAAGCTGTTGCACTAGAATATGGAAGTGGGGGATGTGACAGGTTGGTCGCCTTTAATGCTGAAGAATCTGAAGTCCTCTGAAGGACCTGATGGACACAGAGACGGCGGCACCCAAGTCTGCTTTTGCTTCAACCGGCTCCACAGAAGAAAGACCAGATAAAGGGGGGTCCACATCAGACTGACCTACTCTTTCAATGTGAACTAGCTTCTACTGTAATCTCTGTAGAAGTTGAGCATCAACCCAGTGAAACAGTGTTCAAGTGTGAAACTGAAGGCTGACTTCTATGAAGATGTTTTCCTTCACCTTACAGACATCCTTCTGTACCGCTCACACAAACCTGCAGTCATGTGACGTGTGCCTTGTGAGAGTTGATGTTGTTACAGGAGACACATTCCTGGAGGATTCAGTGCTCCCAACCAAATCCATCACCATCCGTCCTTCATCAGGAGGCGCACTCGCTCATCTGCAGTGGTAACTTCACACCAAGGCTGATGCAATAATACCCAGCCTTGTTAGCGTTCATGCAGCAGCGATATGTTGGTCCCACTTGAGGAACATTTTCGGCCTGGACCGATGTTGCCCTTGACGTTTCATCTCTTCTGCATATTCGGGTGTGGCTTGTAGTAGCATAGTACTGTGGTCTATTTCAAAACGGAGTCCTCTGACCCAAATTAAACAGAAGGTTTCCACCGTTTCCTCCTTAATATGACTTGACTATGACCAGGCTTACTGAAGTAAGTCATGTATGATGCTTCTCCCATGCAGTACAACACTATTACCCCAGGACTGATGTTTCAGATGCTGAGCGGTGCTTCACTGTTTGCTTGCAAGCGACCCTGAGGTGTGTCACCAACAACATTGGACCGGACATTATTGGAATTAAAAAAAAACATGAAAACATGAAGAGCATCCTTTAGTGAGTGCTCAGCTTTACGGGTCATTGGTTCGACTCCAGTTTCAGGAACCTTGTGGGTTGAGTGAACAGGTTCACTTGGGTTATCTCCAGGCACTCCGGTTCCCTCCTACAGAGCGAAAACAAACGGGGGTGAATTGGCAACTCTATGCTTGTTGCTGAGTTTGTTTGAGTCTATATCTACTGTGCGACAGGCTGTTCAGGGTGTCCCCTGCTGCGCTCCCCAAGTTGTAAACAGATGCGAATGTGACTGACTATTGCCTTTTTTAACGTTCATTATTTGTATCCTTCGATCACTCTTTAGACTGCAGCTACCTGAGAATAGAAGGCAGTGAAGTTTGAGTTTATCCAAGTACAATATACTGATACATAAACCATGAGAACATAGATAATCATAATTTTGTTGTTGTCATAGCGAACCCAAAACTCTTCACTTCCAGACGACACTAGCGGCTCTGCTGCGAGGTTACGCTGGGTCAAGCTAAAATAGTACAATAAGCATAATTCCAGCTGACTGTCGAAATAACCAGTTCCATCTCTCATCCAAATTAGAGGGCTTTTATTACTGAGGTTAGCCGTCCTGGGGCCTGAGAGACGGAAAACCAATCCAGCATGTTGAAGCAGACTATTAATGACCTCGCTGGTCATTATTATAAAAAAGTTTGACTAAGTACTGTCACTGAGGCCATGTCATTACTGGATCTTAAACTTCAGTAGAAACTTCAGCTGGATGGAGATTGGACCATCACAGGGGCCTTTCCAGAGAGAGGAGGGGAAAGTTCTGGTTTAGGATGAACTGCAAGGCGTCCTATATTCCTTCCAGTGAGACACTAGTAATTCTCATGCAGGATTCCATTGCACCACTGAGGGGATGCCAAATGTGTGGAGAAACCAATACGAAGCTTGGAGGAGCCCACGGAAGTAGACCCTCATTTAGTTCAGTGTATGAGCCCTGCATTAGATTCATTGGCAAATTTCTAGAGCCGACCATGGAGGGTCAGGATTACTTGTCTTCAGCCCATCCTCAGCATTCCAGCAGGCTATAACTTTCATTGTAGTAAGAGTCAGATCCCATCCAAAGCTGGTCCCCCATGTCTCCACTGAGAATTTCTGTTCAGTCTTCTAGCCTCTCTTCCTGAATGAACTGCTTTCCACAAGCTTCCACCTTTGTGGTGGAGTGTGAGCACCTCCACAAGCATTTTATAAGACTACAACACTTCTCTTCCTCCCAAAGAACAATCTTCCAAAAGAAAACCCACTAAGACCTGAGTCACAGGTAATCCTCATTAGGTCCCCCTCAGATGTGAGCCAGTAACCCAGGGTCAAAAGGCTCATAACTATAACATGTCTTCCACTGCGCCTCCTGTCTGACACCGTTCAACGAGTACAACCACACTCCTGCGGTGCACAGTTCACAACTGAAGCACTCAAGCTTTAAGCCAAATACCTTGTCTCCATAGAAACACAGATTTTGAGTCTAGATTTTGCTGAAATTATGTTTTTTTTTTTATCTGCACTGCTTTAATCGTTAAAAATTCATCCAAGCCACCAAAGGACGGCCTTTTATGTCAGCAGAACATTGTGTTGTCATTACGTTCACAGCTGGAAAGCTTTCTCCAGCTCACAATTTATAGTTGCTATATTATATTTGAACATATTTTTAATTTAGAACACAATAATAGTTATTTCTATAACCAAAACAAGTATGGAAAAATGGATTATCCAAGCATCTTGCAAACATTAATTACTTTAAAAATCGTGGGGGGAAATACAAATAAACAATATTGTATCAATACAGTTGATTTTCAGTATGCAGTGGTACCTCGGTTCTCTACCACAATCCGTTCCAGACGGCCGTTCGAGAAGCGAATTGTTGTTGAAATTTGAATCGATTTTTCCCATTACAATGAATGGAAAAAGAAATAATGCGTTCCAAGCCTTAAAATAGTCTTTAGTACGAGTGAATGTAGAGTGTCTGCTGCAGGTGCGCTGTTCCTCTATGTGTGTGGCCGCTGCATGTGGGAGGGGTTGCCGAGTGAGTGAGGTCTCTCCAGAAGTGAAGAGGTGCCCGGTGCGTGTCCAGCTCTGAATGTGCGCTTCTGTGCAGTTTGGCTGTGACAAAGTCATAAACCAAGTCACGCTCTGTCCCAGACTCGCCTCATCCCTGTCCCAGCTCCAGCCCACAACAGGACATCAAACCCTGGAGTGCTCCAGCACCTCCCCTGTGACACACCACGGTCCAGTGTGGAGACAGGAAAGGTTTTACACCTCAATATGAAGAAAAAACAGTCAGTAAATAACGGGACACGTCTGCATACAGAGGCTGCGTTATACACAATAACAAAACACGTCATGGGTCAGCTGATCGGTCCACGCACGTGATGTTTTTTCTGGCTTTTTTGGGGGGCGTTCAAGTTCTGGATTTTCATTCAAAATCCGAAGCAAAAAAATCTCGAAATTTTTCTTCAAACTTCGATTTGTTCGAATTTGGGGACGTTCGAAAACCGAGGCACCACTGTATATATATATATATATATTTAATTTACTTAATTTTACTTAATATAGAGTTAATAATAAATAATAAATCATTATTTTATGACACCTTTTGTTCGCAAAGATACAGTAGCAATTAAGTGAATAAATTAAGCTAAATCAAAAGATGAAATACTATATAATAAAAACGTTGTAAATAAAGTAAAATAATATAGCCTGGAATTACTTTTAGCAGTGAACATATACATAAAAGTAAATCATCATCACCATCATAGAAACCTGAAACTGCAACCTCAAAACACAAACATGTGGAACACATCACTTGTCAAGGGCCACAACTGGCCCCGGAGCCACGCTTTGCTGCAACAACTGATATTCACCCTGAATATAACGAAGGAATCCGTGAATGAAGCTATGCTCACTCGGTCTCCTGAAGCTGTGGAGAGTGGTGGTCTTCACGCCTGTTGTCAGGGGGAGCAGAGACAGAGAAGGAGCCTCTGCTGTCAGTCTCCACGAGGCCCCGCCCCTCCGCAACGTCTGCGGGAACTCCCCCTAACTTCCCCCGGCTCCTCTCTCGCCGCTCAGCTCAGTCTCTCCGTGAGCTGTCACCAGATTCCCACACAAACGAGGACCTGCGAGGAAGAACCAGCGAGCGTCGTTTCCCGCGAAGCCCTGTGTGATTCCTCCGCCTTCTGAGAGCTCGTCGTGACGGAGCCGGACGCGGCTGCTGCGGAGCAGAGGGAGCCCTGGAGGTAGATGGCTGTGGGAACTTTACCGGGTGTTTTCTCCACTCTCTCCTCAACCTTTCCTCCTCACAACACCAGAGAATGTTTCGGTCTTCATGTGGCTGAGTTCTGTCGCTAATACAGCCGCTATTTCCAGGGTTATCCGCCGAAATATTCCAAGTTGTCGGTGCTGAACATTCGGACCTGCAGCGAGGCAACTTTTGTTCCTATCGATTTTAGGATGATTGGTGACATCCTGTTCAAGATGCTCGCGAAAAGTTAAAGCCTCGAACCTGAATTCGCCTAAAATATCGAGTCAACTTTCTTTATAGTGATGTTTTGATCAAGATATGAGAATGTAAACACGGGCATAAAATGTATCATTTCAGAGGGAGCGCATCAAATAAATAATATGAGGTAAACAGTCATTTAAGGTGTAATAAAATCCCAGCAAACAAGCCTTTAAATCATGCCTGTAATGTAACAATACCCTCAGTACTTCTTCATCATCAGGTCGTGCATGTGTGTGTGTGTGTGTTCACATGTGTGTGTGGTGATATGTCAGATCCTCAGAGGTGGGGGTCAGTCACAGGGTCTCCCCTTTGGAATTCTCCTAGAATAGATTGGAGATACACACATACACACGCATCCTCAGCAATTTAGGAAACTTCTGACTGTAACTTTAGTGATTGTTTGTCATTGATTATTGAAATTTTCCGTCCAGTGACGTGAGGTCACTTTTTAGAGTGGAGAACAGAGGCTTCTATTGCTCTTCTCCTCTGGGCTGGTGCACGGATGAGTCAGAAAGATCTGACTGCTCTCTTTTCTGCTCAGTGGAAGCGTCTATACGCCGATGATGGATGTGTGTGTGCGTGAAAGGATCTTGTCTTAGTGTAACCCGAGCCTGGCTGGACACACTGACTCTTGGGCTGCCTGAACTGTGGGGAATGTGGAAGTCTGTGTGTGTGTGTGTGTGAAGGTCTGTGGCCCCCTTCTCACATGGTCACTTCCACACTCACCATCGGGTACAAGTTGGACTGAAAAGACATGTTTAAAAACACACATTTGCCACGAGGAAGGAGGTCAGATCTGATTCAGGTCGCAGGCTTGTGATGCTGAACGTCAGATGCAGACTGTCTGACTCCAGAAGGGAAGGATTTATAAACACGTGAGGAGGGTTTTAAAAGCCTAAACGTGTGTTTTAAATGTGACATATGGTTTGTACCATGAGGACTTCCATATATCATTCTTCAGTCTGAGCTGCTCTCCGAAGTGAAATGAAGCTAATTTCACATGTGCAAACATGCTGTTAAAGTGGCCCTATTGTGCTTTTACTTGCTAATAGTAGCCCATTTTGCCCGCTTATCCATCGTTGGGTCGAGGGGGCAGCAGCTTCAACAGGGAATGATCCTTCACAGTCCTTAAGTGGAAGTGTCCTCCTCGACTGGCGACAAGCTAACACTGTTGTTGCCAGTCAAACTTGACTACACAGTCGACTAAGACAACAGGACTGAGGTCCCTGACAGAACCCTGTCCCATTTCATGAGGACAAAAACTGAACTTCTGATTCAACCTTGACATCTGTATAAAGTACTTGCTTCACAGCCACTCTGCCGTAACCTGGCTCTCTGCGTCCCTGCTGCCGCTCAGGAGTCTTTCTCTTTGGTTTGAGCTAAAGGTGTATAACAAAGTTCTGAGTGATCGCCCTCATCTGACTCTTAAACATGCCAGATTTCATGCGTGAGTCAGACCAGTCCAAAAAGTGGGCGGGACCTAACGTCAACCTCTTGAATCGAAGACGATTTCCTCCTGTGAATAATT